>NW_022900941.1:6368378-6446333 GCF_012274545.1 Fukomys damarensis | reverse complement strand
TATAAAAGGCCTCAGGCAGTGGCTGGAAACTCTGTTGGGAACAGAATTAGCGCTTCCTGAGGTACTGCCTGAGATTAACCTGAAGTTTAGTCAACGTCAGGAGACGGAGTTATTGACTCCCATTGTTTCGCTATCAATCATATTCTTCCAGGCACTACGGAAACATTGCGAAGAAAAGTGAGATAGATTCTTATTAAGCGGAGTTTACCTTCCCAATGGTAAAAGGCCGACACTGCACAAAATAAATAATTACAATACGGGAATAATCCAGTGTTAACTCCAGCAATAAGAGTAGAGCAGATGGATTGGGGTAGCAGAGAAGATTTAAGCAGTTGGTAAGGAAATTTGAGCAAAGCTTTCAATACACGTGAAGGCCTGGAAACCTCTGGGAGGATGAGGAGCACGGGCCTTAAGCCCTGAAGGGAGCACAGCAGAAGTCGTCTTGGCCTGAAGTTGAAGGGAGGGAGGGGCAAGAGCCTGAAGGGGCCGGGTAGCAAGGGTCAACTCTTAAGACTATCTCTCCTCTTTTCATTTTTCTTTTTCTTAAATTGAGTTTATTGGTACTTTTTAGGGACACAGTACAGTTGCATTCATCGCTGGGATGCTGTACCTTTACATGACAGGTCTTGGTTCTCATTTGTTCCCCTTGTCCCTGCCCTCCCTTCACCCCCCCACCCTCCCCTATGTACAAAGAGTTTGTTTCCATTATTTCCTTTTCTTATATTTTTTTCTTTTCCCTTATTTCCTTTTCCCTACCTTCCCACTTCCCCTATACCTTTAGTTCGTTTCTCCGTATTTCACGTTGTCAGTCATACAATTTGGATCTTATTTACACTTTTAGTTTTTCACACCAGAGAAAGTAGTCAGTATTAACACATGTGTGTCTTATTTATTTCACTTAAGAGGATGGCCTCAATACGCATCCATTTTCCTACGAATGACTCTACTTTCTCATTCTTTATGGCTGAGTAGTATTCCACTTTATAGAAAAAAAACGCATCTTCTTTATCTAGTCTCTAACTGATTGGCTACTGGGCTGTTGCCAAGTTTTAGGTATTACAAACTGTGTATGCCTTCTTTCTTCATATTTTCTCACTGTTTGTTCCTTTCTTTAATATTTAAGTATTGATGGATTCCACCCAATGCTGGACACTGTGCCATGCTCTTGAGGCACAGAGTGTATATTATCTAATTTCAGAGCACAGCCTGCTGGAAAGGAAGAAATATAGAAAGAGCGAGAGTACAATAGAGAAGATACTCAGCTGGAAGCCAGTACAGAGAAAAAGGAGGGACTAATCCACGGAAAACTTCACTTACTTTAACAGGGAGGTGTCATAGAATGATTCACAAGCACTTTGAGCTGAATTTAATATTAATGAATAAGAAACAAGAGTATCCTAAATTAAGGGATCCTCCATGATAAGAATTAAAAAAGAGAAAGAATGATGCATTAGGTGGAGCCCAAATACCTCCAGGGTGCACAGGTAGGCACCACAACCTGAAGGTACTAGAGAGGGGTGAAGGGCATGTGATTCAGGGGCCCGTACTCTTAGGAAAAATGGATGTCTCCTTCAAATAGAATATCAGTTAAAATTTTCATTTTTTTAAGTACAAAATCCCTCCACTTTTGTAGAAACCTCAATTTCTTGCACTGATAAAATAATGCTACCTTTACATATTTGACTAACACTGATGTATCCTGAGAAGAAATTTATATCCCCACAGTTAACCACAGTTCTTACGCTCTTGAGGAACACAAAAATTATGAAAACATACCTCACTACAAAATCTAAAGATGCTATTAATTGTAAAGAGCTACCAGTCGGATGTGGGAAGTCCAATCAAACAGGGAACTATTTGGCAGTAGATAACCACAAGTGTTACTTATTAAATTTTGTGGATCCTCTCAAGATTTCATGTCGAATCTACTTTATTTACTACCATAGTATTTAGCAATGACACATTTATAAAAGTCGTAAATAAATATGACATACAAATTCTGAGCATACTTCACATGGTTGAGAATTATCAGGCAATGAGGATGTTTTCACACACAAAAAAATCTGCTGTAGTCATGTTCTATGACTTTTTAAAGTCAATTACAATTTGCATTTTTATCAAATCACTTGGCAAATATTTATTAATGTTCTCTAACCATGTTCGAAGATGTTTCATGGTTTCATCCTTAATAGGAAGCATTAAATCTTTGCTATTGCATACATTTTAAATGATTGATCTGATGAAAAAGTGCACCTGAAAATGTTTCTAAATTTTACATTACATTATATAAAATTCAACTGCAATTTCCTAACATGGTGATTCCTGTACTTATAGCACTTTGAATTCTGCAGCTCAAAACCAAATTGAAACAATATTCCTGGACAGCCAGA
The DNA here is from genome assembly GCF_012274545.1 of Fukomys damarensis. Taxonomy (NCBI): domain Eukaryota; kingdom Metazoa; phylum Chordata; class Mammalia; order Rodentia; family Bathyergidae; genus Fukomys; species Fukomys damarensis. The sequence goes on along the minus strand of NW_022900941.1, from coordinate 6,443,943 downwards.
GAAATATTAAATTTAACAAGGTCTATAAAACAGGGCCTCTCTAATTTAAATGATTCTGGAAGATACTATGTATAAGTAACTTTAAAAGATTTTTCAAGCTGGGCGTGGTGGCACATGCCTGTAACCCTAGCTCTCTGGAGGCTGAGGCAGGAGGATCACTGAGTTCAAGACCAGCCTGGACTACACGGTGAGTCCAGGTCAGTCTCAACTACATAGTGAAACCCTGTCTCAAAAAAAAAAAAAAATCCCAAATAAGGATTTTTCAATGATTTTTTATAGACCATTCTTTTTTTTCTTTTATTCAGTTTATTGGTACATTTTAGATATACAGTACAATTACATTAATTATTGGGATCCTGTACCTTTACATGACAGGTCTTGGTTCTCATTTTTTCCCCTTGTCCATGCCCTCCCTTCACCCCTTCCTCCCCTCCCCTTTTACAAACACTTTATTTCCATTTTTTTCATTTTCTCATATATTTTTCTTCCTTATTACCTTTCCCCTACCCTTCCCATTTTTCCTACACCTTTAGCCCTTTTCTTCCTATTTCACATGGTCATTTATCTCATTAGGATCTTATGTACTGTTACAGCTTTTCACACTAGAGAAACTATTCAGTATTTACATGTGTGACTTACTTATTTCACTTAGGAGTATATCCTCAGTATGTATCCATTTTCCTATGAATGAATCTAATTCCTCATTCTTTTTTTTTTCAATTTCATTCTTTTTTTTCCCGGCTTTAATTGAGTTCATTGGTACATTTTAGAGATACATTACAGTTACATTCATTGTTGGGATAATGTACCTCCACATGACAACTCTTGATTCTCATTTTTTCCCCTTACCTCTGCCCTCTCTTCACCCCTCCTCCCCTCCTCATCTACAAACACTTTATTTTCATCTTTTCATTCTCTCACATTTTTTTCTTTTTCCTTTTTACTCTTCCCCTACCCATCTTTATGGCTAAGTAGTATTCCATTTTAAAGAAAACTACATCTTCTTTATCCAGTTTCCAACTGATGGGCAAATGGGCTGTTTCCAAGTTTTAGCTATTACAAACTGTGCCGCTATAAAAACATCACCTAGGGGTGTTATGGGCCAGGGGCTTGGCTCAGTGGTTCGGCTGCCTGCCTCACATCACAAGTGCAAGACCCGAGTTTGATCCCCGGTACAAAAAAAAAAAAATCACCTACGGGTTTTAAATAGTAGAACAATTTCATCATTAAATATTTGTTGAGGCTCTATAAAATCATAATAAGTTTTAGTAAATATATAAAAGAGAATTGTATGTCAAAGAAAAATATTATATTAAGATCTTACATAAGGTCAGCCTTTAATGGCAAGTAATTATTAATAACTTACAAATAAATGAGATAGGAGGAAAAAAGGGTTGGTTCAGACAGCTATGTCTTTTTCACCAACCCTGCAACACAAACCAAAACTGACAGTATGCTAGAATCTTTTCAATATTAAAACTTTACTACAGAAAGAAATCTGATTATAATATATTCAATACATGCCAATAAATTCTGATTATTTAAGAGAAGTGAAAAGATAAGTTATGAGCTGAGAAAAATCATAAACAACCAGATGAAAGTGAATTCATGGGGCTGTGCCTGCAGCTCAGTGGCAGAGCACTTCTCTAGCCTGTCTGGTGCCTTCCTTTAATCCTCCTCACTGCCAAAACAAATTAATACAAAACAAACACAAACAACAGCCTGAATGTAAAAGCAACCCATGGTTATCAATACAAAGAAACACACACACACACACACACACACACACACACACACAAACACAAAGGTGAATTATGCATAAACTATACAGATAGGAGTTACTCTGAAATAAAAATACATAACTCCAACAAACTTGGTAAGACATATAGAGTCATTAGTGGTCACAGGAAATGTTTAAAAAAGAGCACTATAACAATATTTTATCATTGTTTAACGAGCGCAAATTGAAGTCTGACCATTATTTTTAGTCAAGATGAGAGCAGAAAACTCAATAAAGACCCATTTTACTGATATTCACAGAGCTTACTACTTTTGTGAAATAACTAGTATTTTAAAGAATGGTAGGAGTGACAAATAACGTTGTTGCTTCTCCTGCAATTCCTTCCAACAAATAAAAAAATTAAAATAAAATATTTACTTCATGAAATACACATTAAACAGTTCATCTCCTCTACAGGTAGCAAAAAGCAAAACTTTCTTCCCAAGAATTTGGACTCTAAATCTCCAACCTTTCACATTGCTGTATCCACTCAGCTCCTCATACAATCCCAGTCAAACCCTCCAACCGAAGCTTTCTAACTTCATATTCCAAAATCTCATAAATTATCTAAATGCTGTTCTCTCATTCTGAATTGCAGCCAATACTCTGTCAAAGTAATTTTCCTTCTTAGCATAGTAAACCATCTTTGTCATATTAAGAATTAGATTTTTACACATTGAAGAAGCCACAGACTTTTAAAATGAAGATGTACATCAACAAGCTACATTGTTTATAGAAGTGTAAATTGGCTTAACACAAGAAGGCCTCAATGAAATTAATAGTTGTGTGTTTTCAGAAGACACACGGAGAACAAAAACTGTGGAATAACATACAGAAATACTTAAATTTAAAAGAAAACTGTCAGCTACAAAGCCTATATTCAGCAAAGATGTCTTCTGAAACAAATGGTGAAATAGAGAAACTACTGGAAAAGCAAAATCTGAGATAATTGGTAATAGTAAGTACACCTTACAAGAAATACTAAAAGGGAGTCTTGAGATTGAGAACATATGACTTGGAATAGTAACTCAAATGTCTCCAAAACAAGATGCATAGAACTGTACCAAAAAATGGACCGCATGTCTTATAGTCGTTAAACAGGTTGGTCATCAAAAGAGAAATATATCTGCAATGGAAAGGGACATGATAGAGAAAATCTATAAAACTGAAAGCTACTTATTTGATAAGATAGATACATTAGGCAAATTTTTACCTTTTAATAAAAAAGAGGTAACAAATTACCAGAAATGGAAATTAAAGAAGATTCATTACACTGAGCTTGTAGAAATAAAAAATGAGAGAATCAGCAGAAAGTAAATAGGATATCCAAAAGGGTAGTTAAAAATGTGGTTAGTTGGGAGATAGAACAGTCATGGAAATATATTTCATACCATAATAATAAATTCCTTAATGATCAGGGCTCCAATTGAGTTTGAAACTAGAACAATGTGTAACTATTTGGCCATCAGGATAGCAGGTGAACGAAAGGAACATAAAAAAACCCGACCATACTAACTGTTAGAAATAAACATAAAACTCACTAATTTAGATAAAAGAATAAAGCAAAAGAATTTGAAGCACCCCTAGATAAGAAATCTATTTTCAGATCACTAAAAAAGATTCAAATGTGCATATGCTAGAACAGGTTCACTCCCAGGTGACACGAAGGAGATTCCTCAGGGAATCCAGACTAACACACATTTTGTTGAAATCTGACAAAACTCTCTCTCAAAAAAAAGAGCAACACAAAGGATTGCAAAGTCATATGGATCGCGGTGTGTTTATCATACCATGAAATACCTGGTCATCCAGACCAACACGTTATAGTAAAGCAAACAATACAGACAGGTCTCAGGAAGTTCATGCTGAATGTGTGGAACCAGGCCCGAATTTAGTGTCCCTTTCTTCTCACAGTACGACAAATACCACGAGGACAGGAGAGGCAGCAATGTAGGCTGGTGGATGCCTGTTTTCCACACAACGGAGGATATTGTATCTCTTTAGGGTCAGAGAAAAATAACGATCAAGAAGGTGCATGAATAGATACCATTCTGATAAACGTGAGTGCTCACTACATGGCTGTTCATTTCGTAGAAGAATATGTCATGTGCTTTGGTACTGCTGACTTACATGCTTTCTGTTTTACTGTAGAAAGTAACTGCGAATGATTGAGTGATGCACACAAGTACATAGAAATAAAAGCCCTGTGTGTACTGTGTGGTCACATGTTTCTTGACCTAGAAAACATGTGGGAAAACAAACAGAAAGTGACGTGTGAAGTTCTGTAGGGGACCAGAGGAGAGGCAGAATGGTCGGGCCAGGAGCACTTAGACGATTTTGGAAGGCAAGCAGTCTGGAATAAGGCAAGTAAGGATCATTCATTTTGAGCTAAAATATATGAAAATCTAAAGAGAAAGAAGAGCAGTAAATCAGACTGGAAACAAGCACGGGCAGGGGCTGAGCCCTGTTAAGCTATGTGGCTTGGCTTCGGGGATGATAGGACAGCCTGTGAAATCGTGCTCCATTCAGTCACCTCCCCGGCCTTTGCAACATGGTGAAAGTCACGCAAACGTTTGCACTTCATCTAGATGACTTTCTGTATCACTACTGCAAAATGGGAGAGATTCAGCAGAAGGAAATATGCAATTATGATTTAATTTTTACTATGTAATTTAATTTTCTATTCGTTTGTTAAAGTAAAATTTTGCAGTTTGAGTGTTCCCTCTTTTTATCTGCCAAAGACTTGAAAAATTATCTCTAATTAAGTTTAATTAAATCGCTTGTGTATTTTTAGGCAAAATTTATTCCTGATGAGAACTTTGAGTGAAATTCTTATTTCACTCCATGAAAAGTTCATTGATTCTTCCAAAAAAAAGTTCATCAAAGATTTACTAAGTGGTATTTTACTCTGCTATGAAAATAGGCATACGACAGACAGAAAACAATGATGTAGTGGCAAGCTCCTTCTAGGGGAGATAGACAATATCAATAAATAATGTATTTGTCTCTCTCTGTATGATGTCTCTCCCTAGTGGTGGTTAAGTACTTGAGCAAAGTGAAGGATAGAATAAAAACACATTATTAGGGAGGATGTATATGTTACTATTTTAATAAAGGAGGGCAAGAGAAATCTTACTGATGCAGCGATGTTAGATCAGCTAATGGTAGAACCACAGCATAAGGACAGGACTCCTCAGGCACAGAACAGAGTAAGTGCACAATCCCGAAACAGGATAAAAGTTCTGACCTGTGGTGGTAGCATGTAAGTATTAATCTTGGTTGTGAATTTTGCCAGTTCAGAAATGCTTAGAAAATTGTGAAAGCATAGTTTTGTGCCGTGTGTGTGTGTGTGTGTGTGTGTGTGTGTGTGTGTTTGTGTAGACATTTTCAGAAATTGTTGATTGTGGGTCACTGAACTGAGGGGAAAAGACAAGCCATGAATGTGGGTGGCTGTGGATCTAGGCGGGACGAATGTGGTTGAAAGACGAAAACCACCCACGTGTCTAAGTTGGATGCTTCTTGAGATGGAGCATATTTTGCTGTCGCATGGCCCATAGACAGCAGACTCCAGCTTCTTCACCTTCTGCATTTGGACTCCTGGCACCAAATCCCTAGGGAGCTTCTAGGACTGCAGCCCGAGGCTGCACTGTTCTAAGACTTCCCTGTTCTAAGACCCACTGTTCTAAGGCTTCCCGCTTCATGTCTGAGTAGCTAGTGGGTTCCCTTGCTTTTTTTGCTGGTCCTGGTCCATCTTGGGTCCCTGGCCTCTGATCACCCAGTCCAATAAAGCGTGTTTCATAATGAGATATGCATTCTATTGATTCAGTTGCTCTAAAGAGCTCTGGCTAAGACAGAGCAGCAGTTGTCACTGTGGCTGTGCTGGTGAGCGAAAGTGAGACTAGGAGGAAGACAGGTCCAGTGGTCAGTGTTCAGGCAAGGCTAGTGAGCTGACAAAGGGAAGTGTTAAATTTCCTACTCTTTCTCATACTAGTTTTACAGTTTTTATTGCTTTTATGTGAATATACATAGAGAAAATTTTTATGTATTTAATTAAAACTAGTTGTGATATAATTAGAGTATATCTGTTGCTCACCTTTTTCTTCTTCTAAGGATCAAATGTTGCATGTGCTTCTTTTTGTTTTTGTTTTTCGTTTTTTTGAGACAGGGTCTTACTATGTAGTTGAGACTGATCTGCAACTCACTATGTATCCCAGACTGGTCTTGAACTCACAGTGATCCTCCTGCCTCAGCCTCCCGAGTGCTGGGATTACAGATGCGCCACCTCTTTTATGTGAATATACATAGAGAAAATTTTTATGTATTTAATTAAAACTAGTTGTGATATAATTAGAGTATATCTGTTGCTCACCTTTTTCTTCTTCTAAGGATCAAATGTTGCATGTGCTTCTTTTTGTTTTTGTTTTTCGTTTTTTTGAGACAGGGTCTTACTATGTAGTTGAGACTGATCTGCAACTCACTATGTATCCCAGACTGGTCTTGAACTCACAGTGATCCTCCTGCCTCAGCCTCCCGAGTGCTGGGATTACAGGCATGCGCCACCACGCCGGCTTTGCATGCACTTCTTAATAACCACAACTGCTACTTTTTAGTCTCCTACAAAAAAGACAATTCCAGTGATTTGTTCTACTTGATCTCAAAGGCTCAGATGCATGAACTATTTTATCATTTGAGGAATTATCACCTTCTGTATATTGATAGAAAATTCTATTCAGTTAATAAATAAGTTAAAGGGCTTAAACACCTTATATATTATGGTCTCCCAGATACTGGCTTATAAATAATATGTCAATATTCTTCTCTCCTGTTTATACATGAGAATTTTTGGTTCATGGAAACTACATAATTGACCCAAATCCATAGTTAGAAATACAAGGACTTAAATCTGTTTTTTCTGAAAGCAAGATTCACCACACTGAGATGAATCCCAATGCTGGAAACATTGTCCAATATTTCAAATCAGATATAAGTACCTGTCCAATGTATTCTAGAACTCATGGGGATACCCAAGAATATATAGTGGTCAGACTTTACCAGGCCATTCCAGTACAGCATAATTGAATCTGATATAATCACCAGACACTACAGGTGCTTTTAATTCCTATATGTACGTTCAAGCACAGTTCCAGAAGCTCCGTGCACCTCAAAGGCCGGGAGCATCTTTCACCTCGCTGTCTACAGTCTAGAGAAATTTGCCCTCATGCTGGGTGCTAAGCTTTCATTTCCTGGCCTCTCTGATATCAAAACCTTTGCCACCTAAGATCAGTTCTCGAAGGATTCTGTATTTTAACATTTCCCTCCATCTCATTCCTTCTTTCTGGGTACAGAAAAGTAGATTTTACACCCACTTCCTGCCTTTCTGTCTTCTGTATAAATGGTATCACAGCTGCACACATCAGGCCCACCAGAGAAGGCAACAGTTTGCCTTTATTTGCTTCAGATGCAACAGTTTGTTGCTGCTGTTAATCACATGGTCACCACACACTGGAATCTTTTTGTGCTAAGTGCTTTTCTATTATCTATTCAATTCAGTTTTCTCAATTACCTTTTAAAGTAGACATTTTAATTTCTGTTTAGCAATTGGGGAAACGAACAGAAAGAACACAAAGAGTAAAGAGCAGACTTGGCATGTTCATCCTGCTCAACTGGACCCGAAGACCACTTTTGGGACTGAACGACATTATGTTACATGAGATAAGGCAGACCCAGAAAGACAACCACATGTTCTGTCTCGTGTGTAGGAGGTTGATAAAGTCAATCTGAATGTAGAATAGCAATTAAAGGAGACTGTGCAAAAAAGAGCAGGAGGATGGATAAAAGGAGGCTCAATTTGATGAGTACGTGCTGCTGCATTGAACCCTACTAATACGCAGAAATAAAATAAGTTCATATAAAATACAATAGTTTTAGAAACTACTCTTTTATTTTTGACTGTATGATAAAATATTTTCAATCCTACACAAAATGTCTTGAATCAGTTAAAGAGCACACGACGCTTTAAGAATTTTTTAAAAAATAGCTTCCTATTGATGTACGGCATAAAGGTAAAAATAAGTGCAAAAGTTGATGAAATTCTTCCAAATAAATATTGGCACCATCAGCACTATAACCAATATTCAAGAAAACAAGATCAAGAAAACAAATATTTTCAGCACGCCGAAGGCTTCGGTTAGCTACTTCTTGGGTCTCTAATCCACAGATAACTACTAACCTGAGCAGTGTGAAGGCAATATTAATATTTGCGATCAGAGCAAGTTAGTGTTGAGAGGAGCTTTGTTCAGAAAGGCCTTTCCTGCATTCTGTACCATGCAGGCAGATTTCTGTGCTAATGTCTCCAGGGGCAGTGCTTTTGTGGTCAGATTGCAGGGGACTCAGTAAACTTGCCACAGAGCACTAGAGACACAGTTAACTTTCAAGGATAACACTTGGGGATTTCACAAGGTGCATAAGAGCCAAATGAAATAAAACCTAGTTCTGTGACCACAAGTAGGTGATGCAATGGCTTGCATCTGTGTGTCCCCCCAAAGCCTCATGTGCTCACAGGGGAACTTTTTGGAGGAGACTGAATCGTGAGTGTATGATACTGGAGTTAAGAGTGTGTGCTACTGGATTCAGCACATTTCTGGGTGTGTCTCAATGAGTTTTCTGAAAACAGAAGCCCCTCCTTGGGTGTGGGTGGCACCAACAAAAGGGCTTGTGCCCAGATGGCATATAGAGGGAACGGGAGGCTCCCCGCTGCCACCTCCCACCTACCCTTCCATGGCCAGTTTCTCCTCTGCCATACCCTCTTCCATGTCCCCCTTCCTGACTATGGTTGAAACCGCTATGAACCATAACCTAAATTAAACTTTTCCTCTTTCAACTTATGGGTACGGAGTATTTGTCACAGCAATGAGCAAGTAACTAAGACAGATGGCTTGGGAATTGTGATTTTTGTCCTGTCCTTTCCAAAAGCATTATCAGAAACCTGTCACCAAAGGCCAGCCTCTCATAGAAATAGCCATAGGTAATTTTATATCATAAAGAACCACTTTCTATCTCAGGAAGCATTTAACTTATGCAGAATCACAATCACTCTAGAATAAATATTTCTCAATAAAAAGCAACATTAGAACTGCTAAAATGGCTGAAAAGACTGGAGAGAGACTTCTAAAAAACTGAAAAGTATTCTCCTCAGGGAATATCTTAAAATGAAAGTATTGGTTGGATGTGTGCCTCTTATTTTCCCTTTTCCTTTTATTTGACAAGCTGTACTCCATTTATAACTGCTTGAGCTTTGATTCAATTAGTTTTGACAAGATTGATGTCTCAGGGCTGCAGAGAGGACTACTTGTGACTATATACTTGTTATAACATTAGAACTGCTAAAATGGCTGAAAAGACTGGAGAGAGACTTCTAAAAAACTGAAAAGTATTCTCCTCAGGGAATATCTTAAAATGAAAGTATTGGTTGGATGTGTGCCTCTTATTTTCCCTTTTCCTTTTATTTGACAAGCTGTACTCCATTTATAACTGCTTGAGCTTTGATTCAATTAGTTTTGACAAGATTGATGTCTCAGGGCTGCAGAGAGGACTACTTGTGACTATATACTTCTGTTAGGGCATAAAGTAGAAAGATCACTGATAAAAAATGTAGGACCTCGAGAAAAAGGTCACTCTGTGCCAGCGGATTCAGGATAGGTCGGAAGACAATAATGACCTTGTTTACATGAATTTGTGTTTGTGTTAGAAAAAGATGGAGTGGGAGGGGGAGGGAGAGAGGAATGGGGATCAGTTAACGAGTCCAGGCAACACGTCATACCTTAGAAGACAATGATCCTCGCAAATTATCGACGAGTGAAACCGACGGTGCATATTTTTTTCTGTGTGGAATATTACTTATTAGAAAATGTGACTGTGCAAGATATAATGAGAAAGGACCCCTAAATTTGTGAATGGGCAAAAGTTTTTTCCTGGAGAAAAAAAAAGTATCCGCATTATGTGTGTCAGGTAAAGCAGGAGCAAGCTAATTTAGAAAGATAGACGAGCCCAATCAAATGGTTGGAGCTAATAAGTAAACACGTACCTCAATAACACCCCCCACACTCTCCAGACAAATAGGAATGCTGCAGAACTTCAAGGAAGTCAACCTTGCAAAACTCTTGAGGATTCTGCATGCCAGGCCAAGGAACTTGGATGTCCTTCCGAGGGTAACATGGAGTCTCTGAAGGCTACATTGTGAAATCTGAGGCCTGTGCTTTAACAGATGATCTCCAGCAAAGGTTAGAGAAAGGGTTGAAGGGTTTGTGACATAAGTGAAAAAAAAAGTTACATTTAAACCTTGAGAGATTCACTCACTGGCTCGGAGACATTTTGCAGTGAAAGGGCTTATATAAAAATTTTAAAACTAGAAATACGAATTTTTGTCAGATTGATGTGTCTCACTATTTCTCAAATGTGTTTGACCAAAGACATGTTTGCATGTGTGTTTCTTTGCATGTTTTCCAAGAAATGCATATTAATACAATTCTTGCAAAAGATTTTAAGAATTTCATATATTACTGAACTGGAGATTGAACTCATATATTACCCACAGAATTGAATTCTTTACAGGGGATAACGCATGTTACCATCAGAGGCCTGGTTAGAAAGTGCATGCTGGGAAGTACCTTGATCAGGAGGCCGTGGGAATCTATTTCCATACTTATATAATGGCTACAAAGGATGAATCTGTGCCTCTTCTATTTTGGATCTTTAGAGTCGCTGAATGCTTGCATCTTCTACTAGAAGGCTCCATAGGTCAACTGAGATGAATTTTGGCCGCTTTTGGCTTTCAGCACAGTAGTAGCTTCCCTCCTCCCATTCCCAGACCCCTGGCAGAGGGCTGTGCAATGTCCTTGGAGTGGACTGCATGCTACCTCCGTGTCACAAGGTGGGCAAAAAAGATTTGTTCTCTGCATATCCAAATCTCTGGTACAATCTCTGGTTACTGTTTTTGGAGCGTGGAGTCATTTGTATGGTTTCTCCTCTAACTTCAGTCTTTTTCTTTCTTGCTTTTTAGAAGCCAGACTTAAGACTGGACCATTCAGGGAACCAGAGATGTAGCTCAGTAGAGCCGTATCAGCCTGGCAAGCACAAGGCCCTGAGTTCAATTCCTGTTACTGGAAAAAAGAAAGAAACACTGAAACATTCAATAACAACTGTTAATACAGAGAAAATAAGAAATTGGCAATGTCCTACTTAGTGAGAGTCTGTGTTTTTAAAAATTAAAATGCATGAGCATGTAACTCAGTGATAAAGAAACCTTTGTTTTATTCACCAGTACTGAAAAAATAAATGGAATATATAAAAAAAAAGCAAGAAGAAAGGGAGAAAGGAAAGCATTTGTTCTCTAGAATTATCACATTATTAAACTCAAACAAGAAAACTAAGGCATACTGAAAGTACAGAAAGTATAAATCATTCAGAATATTAAGAAGGGAAAACCAACTCCAACTCAGATTTAATTTGCCCTACTTCACATTCACTGCAAGTTTCACTTTTAACACTTGGTGAGTGGGAGTTTTCCCCTATGCATCAAGCAAGCAGTTCTGAAGCATCAGATACCAGCAGAGGGTCTTCCAATCCAAACAAGATCGGACACTATCTATTGTGGACAGATCTCAAAGATCTCTCATTCTCCAAGACTGGGTCTTCTTGCCTTAGATGCCATTGCGAGCCTTAAGTTGTCTTACATATGTTTGGGACTTACACTTGAGCGAGGCAGGAGGCAGCACCCCTGAGCTAAATACCTGGCCCACTGGATGAATCTTTGAAACAACTCTCATTGAGATTCACAAAGAACAAAAAGAAGGTGTGGAGAAAGTCACAAAAACACTGTCTGAACAGGATGAAACAACAGTAAAGAGATTGAAAACCTAAACAAACCAAACAAATCTCTGCATTTGAAAAGTAGAAAATAAAAATAGAACCCCAAAACACTGAGAAGAGAAATTTACTAATTCATCAGAGAGATTCAAAGACAGATTGGATAATTAATGAGCTTGAAGAAAAGCCAAGGAAAATGATCAAGAATTAGGAAAAGAAAGAGAAAAAAATGATAGAAGACAATTGAACAAAACCTAAAGTACTTGTGAGACAATGTACAGTGAACTAACACATTGTAAACATCTCCCAAAAAGAGGCTAGAGACAATACATAGAGAAATAATGGTCAAAATTTTCCAAATTTTACAAAAGATCAAGTTGTAAACATTTAAGAAGCTGAGGAAATGCCAATTAGAATGAGTTCAAAAGATAGTCACACTGAGATATATTGTAATCAAACTTTGAAAAAGTCAAAGATGAATTTTGAAAGTGGTAAGAGGGAAACAGCTCATCACAGACAAGTCACTGATGAGATAATTAGCAGATTCCTCCTCAGAAGCTTTACATGCTTAAAAACAGTGGAAATACATACGTATATATGTATATATGCATACATATGAATATATATACGTAGATGTACAGATTTTGACAATAATTTTTGCTTTTTATGTGTTACAATAATAAAAATATACGCAATCACCATGAAAGCTAGTATTATCATAGTTCAGTTTGTAACTCTATATTTTCTTTCCTCTTAAATTTAAGTGGATAATCTATGTAAGTTATTAATATTTAGTTGAGTACACATTGTAATTTTGTTCACAACAACCCAAAGAGGTATGAATGGAAGTATAAAAGTAATAGAGCTTTGTATATTATTTTTGTTTTTGTTATTTCTTTTTGTGGTACTGGGGATCGAACTCGGGTCCTTGCACTTGCGAGGCAGGCCACCCAACCACTGAGCTAAATCCCTGGCCCCGAGCTTTGTATATTATTGAAATTAAAACAGTATAAATTGACACTAAAGGATTATATTTTCAGTATGCTAAATGAACTTCCCATGGTTACCACGATTAAAATAGCCATGAAATATATACAAAAGGATATGAGAAAGAAATTTATATGTCTCTCTAATGGAAAAAAAAATTCAACACAAAAGACTATCTTGGGAAGTGAGGCAAAAACTTATAATATAGAAATCAAATAGTAAAATTTGTGAGAATTTATACGTAACAGTCAGATAAACTTTCCAAAGTTCAGAGATTAATAGAACATATACAAAAACATGATCCAGTTACATGCTGTTTACAAGAAGCTCATCACAGAGATATACCACAGACTCAGAAACACAGACAGACTGAAAGGCAAAAGTAAGAGAAAAATCTATTCTATACAAATAGAAAGCAGAGCAGAGAAGGGATTTGGTATACTAATATTAGATAAAAAAATGACATAAAAATGTTAGAATAGACAAAAAACATTAGATCGGGTTATAAGTTCAAGACAACAAGAAGATGTAACAATTATAAACTTTCATACACCCAATGATGAAACATCAAAATATATGAAGCAAAACTAACAAATTGAAGAAATAGTTTTAAATTTTAGAGATTTCTATCACACTTTTTATTTTTAATTAATTTTATTGGCACATTTAAGGTATACAATATAATGATATTCATCATTGGAAATTTGTACCTTTACATAATTCAGTTTGGTTCTTATTTTTTCCCCATCCTCCTGCCCTCCCATCAACCCCTCCCTATTTACAAAGACTTTTGTTTCCATTGTTTTCTTTTTCTAGTATTAATTCCATTCCCTTCTTTCTTTTCCCCTACCCCTCCGACTTCCCCTTTCACACTTTCTAATGGATAGAACAACTATCTAATGATAGAGAAATAAAGGTCCTAAGTAACAAACTAGCGGCTACAAAATATCTAGAACATTCCACCCAACAGTGTAGCTGTGCATGTTCTGCTCCAGAGCATATGTTACATTTCTGAGGGTACAGAGTTTGTTAGGCTACAAATGAAGTCTTAGTTGGTTTACAAAGGTAGAAATCACACCAAGTACATTCTCCAAGCTTAAGTGAAATTGGTAACCAAAGTAAATCTGTATACTGCACAAACGTACTGCAATTAAACAACATGTATTTAATCAATGGTTAAAATAAAATTTCACAAGGGAAATAAAAAATCTTTAAAGATGAATGAAAATTAGAACATATCAAATATGACAGAATGAAAGAATGCTAAGGGGGAAATTTATAGCTAGAAATATTTATAATATTTAAAAATAAGAAAGCCTTCAAATCAATGGATAAGTTTTATAACTTTAGAAACTAAAAAATGAAAAACAAATTAAATCAAGTCTTTTCAACATGGCAATGAAGATTACAGTATACATAAATGACTAGAGAAGAGCAGAACAAGAGGGAAAAATCAAGGAACACAAAAGCTGGTTCTTTGAAAAAAAAAACATTAAAATGACCAACTTATAGCCAGAGGAACAAAGAAATAAAAGGAGAGGTCTCAAACTACTAAAGTAAAAAAATAAAAGTGGTAACATTGTTGATTCTACAAATATAAGAAGAGATTATGAAAGAGTCCCATGAGCAATTGTATGCTGGCAAACTAAATGGTCTAGATGAAATGGACAAATACCCAAGTATACAAAATCTAGAGGACTAAGAAGAAATATACAATCTAAATAGACTTGTAAGCAATAAAGAATAGAATCAGTCAATGAACAATCACCTGACAAAGAAAAAGCTAGGTCCAATGGTTTCATTGAAGAGCGTTACCAGGTTTTAAAGTAAGAAACAATGCCAATCCTGTGGGGGAAAAAACACTGAAGGACAGATGAATAGCAAAATACGGTGCTTTCAGACAAGTCGATATTATTCAGCCCTAAAAGTGAAGGCAACTCTGACACATGGGAAAATGGTAGTGAATCTTGAAGGCATTATGCCGAGTGAAATAATTTAGTAACATCGGAAAAGTGTTTCATAATTTTGGTTACAGAAGACATCAAAGCTATGAAGCAAAAAACACAATGATGGTTGCAAGGGATTAGGGGGAGAGTGTAATGAGAAATTATACTTTAATGAGAATGGAGTTTCATTTTTGGAAAGTGAAAAGAGTTATAGAGATAGGTGGTAAGTGGTGATTGTATAAAATAACTAATATATTTAGTGCTAGTGAACTGTGTACTTAAAATAAATGAATGTTACATTTTGTTATGTGTATTTCATCAGATTCAAAAAAACGACAAAGGAAATGCATATCTTCATGGAAAGGACACTGATTTGGACCTGGACAAATGTCAGTTATAGCTCAGTCTCCACCAGTCCTGTGACTCTGAGTAAATCTCTTGAACTGCCTTTGCCTTAGTTCCTTCATAAGAAAAATGATACAGGCAACAATATCTGTATTGCTTATTGGTATTAAGAACTAAATGCTATTGTCTGTGTACAAAACCTAGACAAGGGCCTTGCCCTTAGCTGGAGTTCAAGCATTGCTAAGAACAAACAAAGCACACACACACACACACACACACACACACACACACACACGATCTTTTCACTCAAAGTTGGACCTGACTTCAGCAGAAACTATTAATGGTTATATATCCTGTGCAAAAAATGAGGAAACAATGTCTCACAATCATATCTGACAATATGATAGTGTTTGTAAAGTAGGACAGGTTGCAAGTTTGAGGCTTACTGTCTTGATAGATAATCTATTTGCTCACATGGTATGATTTGAGGGGCAAAAATAACTATCTGATTACACAGTGATCTTTATTAATATCAAACATGTCTTTAAGAAGAAAGATGGCCTTTCCATAAATAAACAGAAATAAAAATAGCAGCTACTACAATTCCCAGGATATATTTCATGTACCTAAGTAGCAAGCTCCCTCTGTAATGTCACTACCACAATAACTTTGAAGTTATGCATTACTCTTTGTATCTCTTAAGAAATCTACAAAGGGTTAAAGAATTTTTATAAGGACAACAAAATAATGAACAGTGGACCCAAAATTAGAATGGAATTTTATTCTAATCTAAATATAGCAACAGAATTTGCACTCACAATAAACACATATTACTATTATCTGATAAGTTTAGGTGTAGATATTTTTTGAAATGTTACTTTATTTTGAATTGAAGAACTAGCAAAGGAAAGGTAATTGAATTTTGTTTCCACATTAGTAATACTGAGACTTCAGAAGAACTTTCCTTTCATTATAGTGACCTTTCAAGTAATCAGGTTTTCAAACATTTTTCTTACTAGACATTGTGGCAATATTTTATACTTTGCTTTGGCTATTGAAAATGTCAAAACCACCTTTTGGATTCACAGTTGACCTGCAACGAATGGTATGAACCCCCACAAGATGTCATTCTTACATTCCACTTTTGTTTCCCTTTTATGTTATATATATTTTCATTTATTTTTAACTCAATGTTATTATATGTCATAATACATGCACACATATATTATTATAACTACATATGTGTATGAAATTACCTTACTTTCTGTCACTTTAACTTATTTAGTGTCACAAATATCAATATAAATATATACCAATATACATCAGAAAATAAATGAAGAATACATTCAATAAAATCATAGTTCTATCAGATTCATTGAATTAGGGTGAGCTCTTTTTTTATTGGGTAGATCAGGGAAATAGCCCAAAGAGGAAAAGATTAGAAAACTGAGATGAAAAACAGATAGACCAAGCTAGAACTTCTCTTCCACATAGTTTCTGTGATCATCTTTAATGATAGAAGAGATAGCTTCTCACTCAAAGAACTCAGTAACAAGAAACTAAACAATCTAAAAGAAGGAAAGTATGTGAATGCACACTTCTCAAAAGAAAACATATAAATCACCAACAGATGTATGGAAAAATGTTCAACATCAGTAAACATCAGAGAAATTCAAGTTTAAAATCACAACTGTAGATCTTATCACATCCATGAAAGTAGCACACTGTTGATGAAAATATAAATTGGTACTCCTTTTAGAGAAGCAAAAGTATGAAGGTTTATGAACAAAATAAAAATAGAATTGCTATGTGATACCATTTGATCCAGAAATCTCACTTCTGGATAATACCCAGTGGGAAAAGGATTACTGTATCAAAGAGAGATCTGAACAACCATGTCCACTGGAGCATTTTTCTGTGAGGCCAAGATAATAGAAGTAAAACGATGCCTATCAAAGTTGAATGAGTAAAGAAAACATAGTAATCTCCTACAATGCAATTCAGTTTAAATTTAAACAAAGTAAATTCCATCATTTCTAGCAGTTGGGATGGACCTAGAAGAGATGATGATGTTAGGTGAAATAAGGATAGAAGACAAATAGCATACAACATTTATGTAAAGATTCTAAAGCAGTCAAACTCTTAGAAGTAAAGAATACAGTGGTGATTACCATAGATAGGTGTGAGTAGGTAGTAAATGGGCAGACGTTGCTAATAAGAAAATACAGAAATTGTGCTAGACAGGAGAAATTAATTTTCGAAATTAAGAGCACTAAAATAATATGCATGTGGAGTGATATGTATCTTAATTAGCTTGATTTAATCCTCCAAGTTAGGCAAATAACTAACATCACATTATTCCCCACAAATACATATAATTATTATTTGCCAATTAAAACAACAAAAATGGTGTCTTCTATTTCATTGACACATTTTGTCAAAAGCAGCTATTCTCATGTATAACTGAAATCAAACACTTTCCAGAGTAGTAGATTGTATTCGAAATGGATGGTTAATCCCCTATGTTTCCACCACAGGCGACTCATTTCTATACCACTGTGATTATTTTTCACCAGCAGAGAAAAAGAATGGGAAATGTAATCAGCAGCTGCTATCCATGAACTCCTTACTGTCAAAATTTTCTAATTCTTTCAGAAATTTTAACCAAAGAATAACATTTGTCTAATTGTCTCTTTCCCTGCAGTGACAATGTACGAACTCATGTTTCAAATTATTTTTTATGCAAAAATCTGTTTATGTAAAATAAATGTAGACCCAGAGACTTTCTTTCGAATTTTGATTAATATAATAAAGTCTGAATGAATACCAAATATTTTTCCAGATAAAACAAAGATCAGGAGCATTTGAGAAATTCTTGACGTTTGTCCAATGGAAAAATTAAAAGAAACTCTTTTATATAATTCAACACTTTATGATCAAAACCACGGTAGCTAATATTAGTTGCAGAAACCTTCTGCATGAATACAAGTGCTTCAATGACCCACTACTTATGTGTAAACTCAGATGCTTCAAGCCAGGAAAGAAATGGAAGATGTAAATAAAGCATGCATTATTCTTTCATAGTATCTAGTTTGCTGATAAAATAAAGTTTGTTAATACAGAGAAAAATGATTTTAATTAAATTAACTAAATGTTAATTAGTTTATTAACATATTAATAAATAAAAATGTTTCTAGATTACCAATAAGATATTGGGTCTTTTAGCTAGCACTTTAAGATTTAAGTAGATAGTTTTTATGTTACTAGAACATTTAATATGCATAGAGACGGCAAGAGTTAAAGAAATATATTTTACCCTTGATCTCAGCCAAAAGGCCGAGAAGTTATAGAAATATATTTTATAACAGAAAATGAACATGATGGCAGGATGTAGTAGCACATGACTGTAATCCCAGCACTTGGGAGGCTGAGGCAGGAGGATCAGTGTGAGTTCGAGATCAGCCTGGGCTACGAAGTGAGTTCCATGTCAGTCTCAACTAACATAGTGAGAACCTGTCTCAAAAAAAAAAAAAAACAAAAAAACAAAAAAAGGAACATGATAAAGTGATTATAAAGAATTGGTATAAAGTTCATCATCTAGAAATTTTTATTGTAAAGAGTAAAATTTGTGAAGAAAACAAAAAAAAATGTTTTGGTGATTTGGACTGTGTACCAAATTTGTTGTAGGAGATTGGCTCAGTACCTTCATCCAAGGCATTTACAAATAACACAGACCTGGTTAGTTATATAAAAGAAGAGAAAATAACATTTACTGAGATTTTGAAGCCCATCCATTATATTGGGTAATTTCCTTTCACATATTTTATTTATTCTACTCAAATGTTATAAATAGCCTTATTTTCTTTAAAACTATATAAATCATCACAGATATTTCCCAATGTCTCAAAACCACTAGGGTAGAAATTCATAGACATCGGGTTTAATCCTCCCCCAGATATCTGATCTCAAAGTCTCTTTCTCACAATGTGTTAGGCTCTCTCACCTAATGAATAGTTTGCCACTCCAGTTAAGAAAAACTATTCATACACTTTTGAGTAAAAATTATAATACTCAATATCAATTATCTCAGTCAAAAATTCTTACTAGAAATTGTACAACTGCTGTAACAAAATTTACTCAAATGGCCGAGGCTTTGAAACTTGTCACTAATTTGTTCAGTGTTTTTTCAATGGTGAAGATCTTACAGATTCACTGACTTTTTATATAAGTGGGAACAGTTCTTTCCCTCCACTCAGATTTTACGGCCCATTCTAATAAATACCAGGTGTAAGTCACTGCCATGTCTATTGCCAAACACAGCAACTGTCTTACTCTCGTAACAGTTTCAGGCATAAGGGCGAAAGGCACAGGCCCTGTGTTAATGTGGTCCGGCTACAAATTCTGCTTACCTCTCTCTGTGAGTAGACTTTTATATGAATGCTCAGTAACTTCTTAGTTTCATCGGAAGGAACAGGTACTCGAAAAGGGGAAAAAATGGTAATTCTGTGTCATTTTACTGTTGCCTGCGGGGACCAGTCCATCCCATGCAGTTAGTATGGTCTCGGTATCAGCAGACCCGATGACAAATATTTGCATGCTAATTTCCTTGGCAATTTGAGCAAATTAGTTCACTTTTCTGTTCCTCAGCTTCCTCCTATGTAAAATGAAATTAGCAATTAATGGAGCAACTTTGAAGATGGTAAATTGTAATTTATACAAATGCTCTCACTACATTTTAGTACTGAAAATTTTTACCATTTGCTCAATGATTGTTGACCATGCCTTTTAATGAGTACTTTCCGATAACTCCAACATCTTTTTCCAAAGCCCAGTGGAATCTGGGAACAAGCCAATTACCTTTATAGATTTGTTGAATGGAATTTAAACAGCTAGCAAAAATGGAACACGGCAATAATAGGGTTTATTTCACGCAATTCAACTGTGCACGCATCTTACAGCAGACTGACTATTTGGAAGCAAGCACTGTCTCTCTTCTTTTGTTGAAGTAGTGACGACCTCATAGAGGGTTTTCTCGAAGTGCTAATGTGGACGCATATGGAACGTGGAGATATTCTGTAACTCTTCAAAGGACAGAATTTTAACTTACCCTAGTGGAAATCTGGCATTGGGTTTCTGTGTTCACATTTTAGCGTCCTTTGTAAGGTGGCAGCTGGCACCACTTGACTCTATTCATGCTGGAGTCATGGGTGAGTGGGAGAAAAACCAACTCATAAGTTGAGGTAGCTGATAGGGTCTTGGGCCTCCTGCTGCCAATTCTGAAAATAACTTCTGGTGATGAACTTGGGTTTAGAGAAGATGAATTTTATATTGGCCCTGTTCACTAGCAGAAGGACCAAAGGCAGGGCTAGACAAGGCAACCTGTGAACCTCTGAGACACCATGGCGATCACACTGCCGTTGCTGCCCTCTTTAGCCAACGGACTGACAAAGTGCTTGCACGCTTACGTACCTTATTTCGAAAGCCCATGGGCCTTTACTGTGTCTTTTTGTATGATGGTTTCTGTAATTTTTTGACAAATAGCCTTTGTCAGTTTAAAAAATGAAGAAACACTGTTCCCATTTCAAGGCTGAGGTGGGAGCAAAGTTAGAGGTCATACAGTTCACAAGCACAATTTCAGTTAAATTTGCTCTGGGTACCTGGAATCTGCATCTTCTTCTCAGAGCTTTTGTTCTGTGAAGGCTCCCTGGTACAGTAATATTCAGGACATCTAAGTCTGGTTGTCAGATACATTAAATGTTTAAATACTTCTTCACAGTGACTCCCAAATATATTTTAATATTAATTTTGTAACGAAGGCACACAATTCTCAAAGGGAAATTTGTAAACCAACTAACCTAGAATGAGATGTTGCCATTAAACAGCTGTGAAAGACACAAATCTGAAGCAGTATATTCTAAATAGTGAAATGTACAAAGTTGTTTTAACACAGAAAAGTAGTTTTATAAGACAGCTACATTAATGTGTTGCAGTAGAAATACTGAGCATTACAGTGCAGCAATCAATGGAAAATCAAGTTTATAAATATGTTTTAAATCCTTAGCACTTGTATCGCACACTTGGAATTTACATGGAAATTATATAGAATGAAATTACTAGGCTGGCTCTTTTGTAATAATTGGAATATGGAGCAATGTAGTTGTAAATTTCCTTATAAAACAAATACCTATGAATTAAACTTTGCAAATAATATTTGAATGAGAAATAAATATGTGGAGACATACTGAAAGCAAATGTTTCTTTTTTTCTGTCAATACCCTTAATAGTTGTCACTGTTATTCTTCTTTTTAAATCTCTCAACAGGCTTAAATCATCAACAAAGCCTTTAATGGCAAATGAATAAATAGAGTTTAAACTTCACTTGTAATTATGCCAAATTCAACTCTTGCTGATAAATCAGATAGTGACCTGCAATTCAAAAATAATTTCACAATCAGAGAAGCACATGTCTTAGAGAAAACTGAACTTGATCTCGGGCTTCTTTTTACAACTTTACAACTGGGTCAACCAGAGCTCATTCCTTTAGCACTTTGACCTGAGGGCCCTCACCTCTAAAATATGGTACAGCCTTAGGATGTGAAGGCAAAACACATTGGCACAATAACCCACTGTGTAGTTGAGTCCACCCAGCAGCTCTGCTGGGCCTATACAATGGGGCATAAAGCGATTACTAGCAGTGGGTCCCACAAGGATCACAACCATTGCAGGCTGCGTGGTGAATGTGAACAGTGCCATCCCAGGCATCTCAACCTAGGAACAACACAAAAGAGGATTTTTCTTTTGTAAGTTTCTCAGTATTTGTTTCTCATTTCCTATGGGCAACGATACAGTCTCAGCGCCAATCTCTTGCCAATATACAGTTTCTCACTTGCAAGGAATCATTTTTTCATTCTTATTCCCATTTTATGATAAATATGATGTCATTGTCAATGTTTATTTCTTTCTGCCTTAAATTGTCAGTACATTGTTTATATCCATGTTTTTTAAAATCATATTTTAACCCTTGAGAGAAAGGTCTGTGTATGCCTCTATTGTGTCTCTAAGACAGTGTTTAGCCACTCGAACCCATACTATACTTTAAATGCCTACCACAGCCTGAAACACAATGACAAAATGTAACACAAATTGCTCCCAATGACATGAAATTTATGCTATAAAAATGAAATCAGTATTTCTCAGTCAGAAATAAGGCCTGGATATAACATTCATGAAATCAGAAATGTAGTACTCAAAATTAGATACCTCTTGGGAAGGTTTGAGTATTTGGGTAGTTTTCCTACTCTCTAAGGCATTTTTCACAAACTTTGTTAGTTCATATTGTGTTGAAATATGAAGAATGGATCAAGATCTCAAGTAAATAAGTCTTGCTAAGTTTCATCCAGACATAAAAGAGCAGAATGACAATTTATTCACTTAGAATAAGACCTTCTGATGAAGCTCTAATGTTTAAAGTCCTCACC
Organism: Fukomys damarensis; assembly: GCF_012274545.1. Taxonomy (NCBI): domain Eukaryota; kingdom Metazoa; phylum Chordata; class Mammalia; order Rodentia; family Bathyergidae; genus Fukomys; species Fukomys damarensis. Next base: position 6,421,543 of record NW_022900941.1, on the reverse strand, counting down.
ATGAGTGAATATTTCTTTCTCCACTTTTCTTGTACTGTATGAAGTTACGCTTGTGTGAAGACTAATAAAGTTTCCATTATTAATGTTCCTGTCTTCTGTTATATCAGCCTTGAGCTGATTTGGAAGCACAAAATCAGAAGGAAATAGGCCTGAGGATGAATCAAAGTTCTGCAAGCTAAAAGAGATTTTACATCTTTTTCATGGTGAGTGGGCTTTGGCAAAAAAAATCCAGAAGTTTTTAAGTAAATTTTCTTTTTCACTGGAGAATGTTGTACTGGTCCCACCAATTTTAAACTCATGTATCCTGTGCTTCTAAATTTCATTAGTTATCCCTCTCATTGAATGGTTTTTTGGTCTTCATATGTGTTACTACCATTTGTATTAAATACTGAGTTCTGATAAAAATTTAATTGTTAGATAACTTTGCAAATCTACATTTGCTCTTAACTAAAAAGCCTAGAAGCATTGACTTTGCAAATCTGTATTCTCATGCATAATGTTAAAGTCAGGTCTATTTTAGCAAGTAGTCTCTTTTCCTGAAATAAAAATTATTATTATTTTTTGTTTTGTTTTAGTTTGTTCTTGGCTTTCCGTCCTATTTGCAATAGTTGTCAAATATCAAAGTATTGGCACATATATGCACACACACACACACACACACACACACATACACACATACACACACACACACAGTGTAAGAAGAGAGCAAACCATCCCTGAATTCCACACATCTGCTTCCCCGAAGCCCTTGACTACTGCTCCTCTCACACTGTTAGAATCATACAGGACAGAGGGTGCAGGGCTTCTGACCAGAGTATCTTGTTGAATCTTTGTTTTGGGTAGAGAGGAGCATCCTCTTTCTTCCTTCTTTCCTTCCTTTTATTTTCTTTCTTTTTTACTCTTTCTTTCTTTCTTTAATTTTCTTTCCGTCTTTCATTTTTATTTTTTAAAACGGACCCAATTATCCATATGTGGCATATTCTAATAAGTCAATACATAATATGTAAGGATTATATCAGGGTAATTAGCAGTTCCATATCTTCAAATATTTTTTGATCTTTGTGAACTGTGGCTATTATGCATTTTTTTAATAATCACTTGTGAACATTGCCATTACTTGCAGTCATTTCTTTTACTCACACTTGATATTTTGCTGTTGTGGATGCTTTGGTAATTGCTCCAAAAGCATAGTGAGAAAGACCTTCAACAGTAGCAACTATAAATGTGAATATTACAATGGTCTAGTGTTAGAATTCTACTATGTGTCTATTCATATCAGACTAATGCATACACGGATACCCTGAGATATATAGCATCATATAATAAAGGATAGCTACTATTATGTATGCGTTATCTTTATGTTTTGGATAATAAAAATAATCTATCATAAAGCATATGTCTTAGTAATTTGATGCTCTGGCCAATGCTTACCATTTTAAGCCTTATAAAATCATCATTCACTGTCAACCCTGGAAGGTCCTTACAACACCTGGTGCTGTTTTCATGTCTGAATTATTTTCCCTAAGTAATGAAAGTAAAAGAACAAGTATCAAATAGGAGAACAAACTAATTAATACCCAATGGGACACAAAGTTACACGGAGGGATCTTTATTAGGATTTTACTCACTGATAAGAGTGACCAAGAAGGCTATTCAAAGTAGCTCAAAATTGAACCTCTAGATAAAAGTGAGAGACTTGGAAGAGTGATTGGCACCTACTCAAGTCTGGGATGTCTTCAAAATGCAAACCATCACTAGTGACTAGGGAATAGGATTGCTTCATCTTGATTGTCTTGTGCGCCTTGATTACATTTAAATGGCACAGAGGAAGGAGACAGTCACCTGAATGTTTTGATGAGCTCTTTCCTTCAAATTATGTTCTCATTTAGAAATTAAGACAATGAAGTTAATCATCTGTAGGGTTTAAAGCCTTTTTTCCATATCCCCTCCTGTTGTTGCTAATTGCTCACCATCTTGACAGAGAAAATGCTTTGAACGCAGTGAGGTTCTGAGTACTTATTGACCCCGAGGCCCGGCAATAACTAAGACAACTGACACAGTGTTGGATTTCTGCAGGCTGGATGTCACCAGAGCTCTAAGTTTAGAGTCTACACGGCCTGTGTCCCATTCAGAATTGTACATCTACATCTTTAGCTCAGGACATTTCCCCAAGCTGTAATTCTTCCTGTACACTCAGAAGTGTCCCAGTCATGATTTCTAGGTAATAGTCAGGTTATTTTGTGCTTTTGTTCATCTTTGTCTAACACATCCTAATTGGTTGCTCTCTCAGGAGTCCCCTGGGTAAACTTACTTGTGGGGCAGACAGAACACAATCGCCGATACAAATCGATGAACATATGAGAAGGGCGTTCTTAGGTCTCAAGCGCTTGTGAGCAGGAATGAGACATGGTTATTATGACAGTGAGTCATAGAAATCCCATCTTTTATTCTGTTTTATTTCTTCTTCACGGAAGACCACCTGGATTAACTTCAGTTTTAACAGGTATGTTCTCTTTGTAGTTTTTCAAACTTCTCAAAATGTACTACGTTCCCAGGTTCCTTGGAGTCAATGAAAAATGTTTTGTTAAAATTATTACTAGACTAGCCATAGTAAGCTGATCTCAGAAAACCCACTTAAAGGCGATTCAAAATATTTTCTTAATATTCTACCACAGAGCATGCTTCATGAGGCACAAAAGATTTCCACATCGGACTAACGCTGACATTTTACAGGGACAGGCCTTTTTGGCTTTTGAAGATCTCCAGTTCCGTAAAAGTGTGTGCATCGCCTGGTGCCTCACTGGGAATAGTGGAAAACGAGTTAGCAGTCATTCTTCTATATGGAAGGACCCACATTCACGTGCAAAGTGCTTCCTAAGACATTTACTTTCAGAAACCCACGCATTTTTCCTCAGGGGCAGGTAAATAATTGTATCCCAATTTTACAGACGGAAAAACTTGAAGCCCAAGGTTAAGTGACTTGCTTGCAGCAGCACTTGGAGCGGATGTCACGATCAGACTTCCGACAGCAATACCTGTTTGCTCGGAGCACTCAACCTTGATCTTCCTAAGTATAACAAAAATATTTGGAAAATTATTTAACTCTTCTTAGGGGCAAAATATTCTTTGACCTGTGTTCTGGATCCTAGCAGATTTTCCGTGTGCTTCAAAAAACATAGAAACAGCAAAGGCAGACTGAGATTAATAGTCTCAAATTTAACTCAGATTGCTACTACTGTAAATAATTCTGTTGGCCAATTTATTCAATCACATATATGCCTAAGATAATTCTACAAACATCCATTTAGCATCCACTAATGTAATTTTAATTGCCAATATAAATGTGATACACACAAGGGTTTTACGGGTTTTACTTAGGTTAATGATCCAGTGTCAGTTTGTCCAGCAAATGCCTCACATATTATCAAATATGTTCAACCGCATAACATCTCACTAGGTATTACATGTACCACCATGTGTGATGGTTCTTATTGGTCTATTTTTTTAGAAGAAAAAAATTCCCAGTTCACACAGCAAGTCACTTGGTAAGCCAGTGTTCAAATACAGATGCATGTTGCCAAAGAAACACAGGTTTTGTATTAGATAGATATACAATCTAGCTCTAACAACATCATGTATTAAGCGTAGTTCCTCCAACTATGAGGGAAAGTTTTCCTAGCTTTATAAAATAAAAATGGTAATTATTTGTTGTCCAGTTGTATAAAATTCTATTGAGGATGAATGAAAAAAATTTGTATTTAGTTATTAATATATATATATTCCAATAAACTAAGGTATTCTCTTAACAATATGTTAAAAGTACTTCAAATAAAGTTATTTTAAAAATCTTAAAGTAAGGACAAGTGATTTGATGGATAAATAAGGAAATCTGAGAGCAAGGAACAAGGGAGTAGGAATACAGAAGAGCGAGTGGAAGTCAATCGTTGTCCCCACTTCAAGGCACACAGTTTCCAGGAGGATTTACACTTTGTTCTCCGCGTCCCACCCAGGACAGAGGGTGTCGTGGGAAATTCCATCATATAAAGTGGGGAAACGAGAGTCATGCCTCCTTACTGTGATAAAAATCCCAGCAAGATTAACTACCTTGCAGACTAACAAATGCAGAATTATTTTTCAGAGACAGCAGAATATGGTATCTAAACACATTTAGTATGCCATTTAAAATTATGCAACAGACAAAGAAGTAAAAAACAAAACATGGAAAGGGAAGCAAGGAGGAAGGGCAAAGGGCTTACAAAAGAGGATAATGGGCATGATTGAAATGTTTGCATGTATGAAAATGCCACAGCAGAACGCAGTATTTTGTGAAATGTATATATGATATAATAAAAAGGTAGAGAGAAAAATCTTATTATTGGAAGACCCATATTAACAATTAGTTTATAAGAACTAGAAAGCAGCTACTATAAATATAAGCCAGAACTTTAAAAATAGAAATATTTTAAATTAGCAGATGGGTATGTAATCTCATTTACATCTAAGCATATTCACATTAAACCACTGAAATCCAGTGGTTAAAATTTACCTTGAAAGTAGCTCATGGAAATCTAACAATCACACCTAGGGAAACAATAATACAACTGTGGAAAAAAAATGTAAGAGCCTTCAAATATTGAGATGACATTTTTTTTTATTGAGTTTATTGGTACATTTAGGGATACAGTACAGTTACATTCATTGTTGGGATCATGTACCTTTACATGGCAAGTCTTGATTCTCATTTTTTTCCCCTTACCTCTGCCATTTCTAAAGTGAGGACAAAGAAGTATATAGTTAGCCAAGTTTTATACAGACCTAATTAAGTTCGAGGGTGAATTACAATTCAAAAAACAGAATTGTTACGCTGCCAAAAAGAATTAGTAGAAAAACTATACAAACAAAAACTTCCAATATAGTAGTTAAGCTCGGCCCCTTGTGGTAGTGCTACTGACTGGGGAGCTTCTGAATGCAAGCTTCTGGATGTCTGCCTTGGTGCTAGAGGCCTGGCCTTCAGTTCCACCACATGTGAACTGGTGTACAATCGTCGTTTAGCCCTTCCTCTCTGGCACTGTGCCCCTGCTTTGCATTCCAAACACAACAAGCTAGAAGTCATTGCTTTGCCATATGCTCTACCAAGATATGTCTGCCTTGGAGCCTCCTGACTATAAACTGACCCCCCCTGAAACTATGAGCCAAATCAAAACTCTTTCCTGTAGGCTTGGACGTGGGGTATTGCGTCTCAGTAATGGGAAAGCCGATGGATACATCGGGATGAACAATCCTGTAATATGATTAGCAGAGGATAAATAAAATTTATTAAAAAACCCAAGAATAACATAAAATAAATACATGGTAAATGCACAAGGCTCACTCTCTTCTTATGTACAAACACTTTTTTTTTCCATTTTTTAACTTCTTTAAGTTTAAAATAATACTACTGTTGTATTTTAGGACTCATGTGCAGGTAGATGCACACATATGTGATGAAGACCTTTTAGTCTTTCAGCACTGATTGCTAAAATGTTATTTGAGAGTTGTTTGCATATATGGTTTTTATCATATGAAGACACTAGTTTTAAGGTACGTATTTATGTTTTTTTCTGTCATGAAATTAAGGTGAGTTTTGCTTTACTGGTATCAACTGAGATGATCATGATCAGATTTCATTTGAACATAGCACATAAATAGCACTGGTATGCATTTTATAGAAATGTATATATATTTGCTATATTAACAGGAAAAAGATGAGGTTAGTGTAAATAAAAATGCTGTAAATCACCTGAAGTAATATGATATCAATTCTAAGATTTTATTAAGTTAGAAACATCTATTGCTCTTTCCATAATAATCATTAAAAATAAATTCATGATTCTTATTATAAAGCCAGCATTATCCCGATGCTAAAGTTTGACAAAAAAAAAAAAGCTATTAAAAAACATTAGAGGCCTCTATGCCATGGGAATATTAATGAAAATATCCTCAACAAAATTCTAGCTAACTGAATTTAGTGACATAATAAAAGAATAACATAATGGTACTGGATATTTTAAATAGATTAAACATTCTTCTTCACAAGAAAATCAATCAATGTGACTTACAGATGTGATATAATTTCTATTTAAAACCCAATGATAGTCTTTACAGAAAAAGAAAAACATCTGAAGGTCACAAAGAGTAAAATGCCACAAGTGTTTTGTTTAAATTAGTAATCACATTCAGTGTGATAATAACCTATAAAATCCTTTTTAAAATCTAAGAAATATAAGAGAAGGGAAAGTAAGGTAACCATTGTATGAGACCGCTATTACCCTAATATCAAAGCCACACAAAGTCACAACAAATAAAGAAAAGTATAGACTGATTTTCCTTGTTGATCAAGATGCAAAATGCTTAACCCAAATACAAAGATAAGAGGGCAGGGTGAGGCCCAGGGGTAATGTACTCTCCCCGAATGTGCAAACCTTGGGTTTAATCCTTGGACAAACTGCAAACATGTATATGATACTATCCACCCCACATGCAAACACATGCGTGCAAGCCTCCACTGAACTGATTTTCACTGGACTGAAAAGCTCCCAAACTGTATACCAAGTCAATCTTGTATCCACACCTTTTCAATTCAGTCATATTCCTTGCAAATACGGAAAAGCTGTTCCTCAAATTCTTGTGAATCTGTAAAACAAACTAAGTGGTGAAATCCATATTGACAGAGAAATAGAGGCTCATATTTGTAGTCAAATGGTTTTTGATAAGGGTTTCAGGCCCATTCAATGAGGAATAGTGCTATCTTCAATAAGGGGTGCTAAGATAATTAGATATATACGTGGGAACATAGTTATTGGACCCGTACCTTGTACCACATAAAAATGAACTCAAAATTAAGAAGAAAATCTGAATACGACAGTCAAAACTATCAATTTTTTAGAAGATTCATTAAGAGTAAATTGTATCATACTCTTAAGTAAAATAAATAAGACGCACATGTAAATACCGAATAGTTTCTCTGGTGTGAAAAACTAAAGGTGTAAATAAGATCCAAATAGTATAATTGACAATGTGAAATAAGAAGAAAGGGCTAAAGGTGTAGGGGAAGTGGGAAGGGTAGGGGAAAGGAAATGAGGAAAAGAAAAAAATATGAGAAAATGAAAAAATGAAAATGAAGTTTTTGTAAATAAGAAAGGGTAGAGAGGGCAGAGGGCAGAGGTATGGGGAAAAATGAGAACCAAGACCTGTCATGTAAAGGTACAAGATCCCAATGATCAATGTAACTGTACTGTATACCTAAAATGTACCAATAAACTCAATCATGATAAAAGAAAAAAAATGAGTAAATTGCATCGAATCCCAAGAATAATTAGTAATGGTTTTCAGATGGGACACAAAAAATACAAGCAGCAAAAGAAAATATAAACTGGGTTTGTCAGGATTAATAATTTGGTTCATTAAATGTGTACGAAGAAAATAACATATTTCAGAACATTGGAGAATATATTTTTAAGTTATATATCTGTAGAAGTCTAGTATTCACAAAATGTAAGTATCTTACAAAATAATAAAGAATAAACAATTCGTTTAGAAATATGCAAAATCCTTGAACAGACATTCCTCAAAAAAAAAGTGTAAAATCTCATGAGAACTAAGACCATGTTTTTATGTAGCAAGTAAATGCCAATCAGAATTCGATGCTGCCTCCTAACAGGAAGGTGGATAAAAACAAATGCCGGGAATTAACAAGCCTTGCTGAAGACATGAAGAATTCGATTTGGAACCCTTCTGCATTGGTGGAAATGTAAGATGATTCAAGCACCGTGGGAAACAAGGTAGAGCATTTCTCAAAAATTTAACATTGGAGGAAAGGAGGGCTAATATGCAGAGCACAGAAAATTTTTAAGACAATGAAACTCTTCTCTATGATGCTGTAATTATGGAGCCATGTCATTAAATATTCTTGAAAACTCAGAGGATGTACACCAGGAATGAACTGCAACATAAATTGTGGACTTTGGGTGAAAACTGCGTTTCAGTGGATGTTCATCCATCACAAAAAATGTACCCCTCTGGGGAAGGGTGTTCATAAAAAGAAAGATTGTACATATGTAAAGGGAAGGGCTTCTTTGTATATTTGTATGTGAACTTTTTAAAAATATTTTCCTCAATATTTCGATGGTGCTAAAACCACTATGGATCCTGCACCAATTTTCTTTCTAAAGGTAAACATAAAATTACATTCTGTCCATAGCAAACTACAGTTCCATTTACAGGTATATATTCCAAAATAAATAAATACAAACAGATTACTCAGAAGCTTGTACACAAATGATCATTATGGGAGAAAAGATGAAAATTACCTAAGGGTCCACCAAAACATAATGTAATAAATGCATTGTGGTAAATGTACATACAATGGGTCATTAGTCATCCTTGAAAAAAAATGAAGTACTGGTGCACAGCACAACGTGATGAAATACAAAAACAGACTAAATGAAAGAAAATAATCACAACTGCCTCATACTGGGTGATTCTGTTCTCAGTGGAATAATTGCAATATCTAAATCCATAGAGACAGGAAGAAAATTCATGTTTGGCCGGAGGAAGGAGTGAGTAGCAATTGTTTTACGATTGCTAAGAAAAATGAGCAAAACAAAACAAAAATAACCCAAAGCTATGAGCTCAACAAGAAAGGTGTATTTCAAACCTGAGTGGGTTGCTCTGGCACTCAGGCCACATCATGTCCTCATATTGGCTATGAGGTATCTTATAGGGTCACGAGGGCGAGAGTTCCGTGAACGGGAGTTGTGGCTCCCTGCTAATGACAGGGCTTGAGAAATTACGAGGAGTAAGATGGGCAAGGACAAGAGTCGGGAAAGTATAGGGAATAGCGTTTGCTATCAACAGCAGGGCTGAATAACGATAGGACTTATGGAGGGCAGCCCTGCTTACTGGGCATTATTAACTCGTACTTGTACATCCTTAGCAGGTCCAGCAGCACAGTGGGACAGGGAGAGATTTCGAGTGGTCTCGCAGTCAAATTCCTTCAATCCAGACTGTGTGTCTAGATAAGGAAAATGGGTAGCACATCTCTTCCTTAACTACTTCCTGCTGATGAGGGGCAGCAGTGGTCTGGAATGACGGAGGACTCTGTTGACATGGCCTTTAGCAACTGCCTGTGAAATGGCCTCAATCCTGTTGGTGAAAAAATGTTCAAGCAGATGGATTAGGCTTGGCAATAACAAAAAGGTGAGCAAACAAACAGAACAGGTGCTATAAAGTCAAGTATCCAGGACAATGTAGTGGACTTCCATAAATATGCTGCCTGAACCTCTGTGTTTATCTTCTACAGAGCTGCAGTTACATTATCATGACTATTTAGAATAAAACTATACCATGTTGTATGTAGCGTGGTGCATGTGCCCCCTTGGGAAACTGTAAGGAGAGCTAAAGCAATGTGATTTTGTAAACCACGTGTCTCATTTGATATGTTTCACCTATTGGTAATATAGCCTGGTTAGAGGCATTTAATGCATGGGCTAGGTGCTGTGGAAGGGGCTCTACATCTAAGTTTATCTTTTAACAGCAGCTACTTCTGGAAGGATCTCAGCCGGGGAGTAAAAACCACCAAGGAGTGTATTTTACACAATGCCATCAGGGACACAGGCTGTTTCTCAGTAAGTAGAATCTCCCCAGCACCAAAAAGTCCAGTGATTGTCTGCACACCTGGGCTACTGTCCTTGGGCTTCATCATAACATTTCATCCCTAGATTCCTATATATGCCTAATTCTTTTCCCAGTTATCTGCTAATATCTCTTTCCTATTGTTAGCCTATCCACTCATGGATGAGATCTCTCCCAGCTATCTGCTGCTATTTCTCTCTCTCAGAATCAGCCAATCCATCTATGGATGTAATAAATGGCTTTTCCCAGCTAGCTGCTAAAATATATCCTTGATTTCATTTTCTATTTATAGGAATAAACTTTGTTTTAAAGTTATTTTTTTTTTCCTGAGACAGGGTCTCACTATGTAGTTGAGACTGACCCGGAACTCACTATGTAACCCAGGCTGGTCTCAAACTCAAAGCGATCCTCCCTGCTTCAGCCTCCTGAGGTCTGGGATTACAGGCATGGGCCACCACACCCAGCTTTTAAAAGGTTGTTTAAACAAGTGGTTTCACGTGCACCGTCTATAACAGGATTTTTTTTTTTTTTTTGCAGAAAGAAATATATATGTTTGATTATTTTGAGATTTGTTTCTGATTGGTTTCGATGTGACCACATCATTAATTTAATGGATGTAGATCTAAAGAAAAATGTGTTAGAATGAGAAAAGGAGCTGGATGTGGTGGTGCAAACCTATAATCCCAGCACTCTGGAGGCTGAGTCAGGAGGATCACTGCGAGTTTGAAATCAGCCTGAGCTACATAGTGAGTTCCAGGTCAGTCTCAACTACGTCCTGAGACCCTGTCTCAAAAAAAAAAAAAAAAAAAAAAAAAAAAAAAAAAAAAAAGAAAAAAGAAAAAAGAAAAATGAGCAAAGGTGTAGTTTTTCAACATTACACACAAAACTGCTAAGTTTAGTGAATGCATAAATTTTGGGGAAGACACAGGCAATGGAGTAGAATGCGATGATGCTATTATCACAGAAAATTTCACGGTGTTGCTACGCACACTGGATTCCCTACTTGTCAGCCAGCAGGGTCCATCGCAATTCTTCCTGCCCAGTATTTGAAGATGTGTGATTCAGGTTTACAGATGTAGGAGCATTCGGTCCAGGCGGGCCATCAGACGCTCCTTCCTGAGTTTGACACAGGACGCCACAAGGACGGGTCAGGCAGTCAAACCCCGTTAGTTTGAAACCCTGCGGCTGGGACAGCCCTTAGGGTGAAGAGAAGCCTGATCTCTCCTTCAGGACAATGAGAGGGCAGGGAGAAGTGCAACCACAGCAAGATTTCATTTCATCTATGCAAGGAGACGGGGAGCAAGTCAGAGAGAGAAAACCTACCTTTTCCGTTACGCTTTTCTTTCCTTCCGTTCTATGAACTCCATTAATCTCACTGCCTTAATAACATTGGGATAAGTGAAGCTGTCAGATCAGTTTCCCTATTTTGCTTAGGATGTAGATGTATCAAAGAACTTTCTGTTTTTCCAACTGAAGTTCTCAGAAGAAGGAAACTGTGGAGACAAAAGAACTGTGAGTATCACTGCAAAGAGAAACTGGACTAAATGAGAGTGATCAGGAAAGACTGTCTCTGCATAAATAACCGGAAGTGAGTGTCATGTCATGAGCGACCTCTCTGGCTGGGACCCCAGAATTATTTTTGGAATACTAGAAAGGTGGATAGTATGCAAGGACATGGTTACACATAGAAGACACTGCTTTTCCCCCATGTTTTGCTCCCACATGAATATCCTTCTCGTGAGCCTGCATTTAACCTGGCAATAAAAGATTTCATGTAAAGTAGAAGCATATTAATTAGTAATATGATTTTTTTGAAACAATATAATTGAACAGTTTAAAGAGGGAGTGCCAGGGCTGGGGATTTAGCTCAGTGGTTCCGCTGCCTGCCTTGCAAGTACAAGGGCCTGAGTTCAATCCCAGGGAACCCAAAACAAATAAAAATCAAACAAAAAATAAAGTGAGACCTGTGTCAATCAACGCGAACCTCTAGGGGCTGGAGATTTAGCTCAGCGGTTCGGCCGCCAGCCTCACAAGTGCAAGGTCCCAAGTTCGATCCCCCGTAGCCCCCAAAAATAAATAAAATAAAATAAAGAGGGACTGCCATGTAAAATTTGTGGTCCCTGGTCCTGACATGGATGATTACCTTGCATCTTCCAGGATCAGGGGAGTCCAAGGGACAGGACTGTTCCATCTAGCCTGGAGTGGGTGCTTCGCTTTCCATAAAGACTAGTGCTTAAATAATGTGTGCAGTGATGTGCAAATGCATGTCCTTCCTACTACTTCATAAAAGAAGATACCACCTTCACACAATTCATCATTCCAACCTCTGCTCCATGAGCTAGGTATGTCAAACTTTGTTTTTGACAGTTGCTATTTATTTATTTATTCTTCTCATTGAGTTTACTGGTACATTTTAGGTCTACAGTACAGTTACACTCATCATTGGGATCTTGTACCTTTACGTGACAGGTCTGGGTTCTCATTTTTTTCCCCTACCCCTGCCCTCCCTCAACTTTAGTAGAATGTACAAAAGTCATCACTCAGTGTCACAAAAATAAGCTTGTAGGGTCCAGGATGTAGCTCTACAGTACAGTGCCTGTCTGGCAAGTGCAAATGCTAATCCCCCATACCGAAAAATAAGCCTGTAGGAAGAATTAGCAGAAGAAAAATGTAGATCAAAACTAACAATATAGGTTTAGTCAGAACATGTATATTGATTTTAAATATTTCTTTACTTTTCCCTTTTGTTCTTCTGGAGGACTCGGAAGAACCCTCTTAAAACTCTCTACTGCACAAGACAACCATTAACTCCAATTTGTTACCAAACTGGGAGCATGGGGTTTTTTTGTCCCCAAAGTCTACATCCAAATTCCATTTGAGTCCAGGAGGCTGTCATGCCAGCTCTCGAGAGGCTGAGGCAGGAGGATCTCTGTGAGTTTGAGACCAACCTGGGCTACATAGTGAGTTCCAGTTCAGTCTCAACTACATAGAGAGGCCCTGTCTCAAAAATTAAAAAAAAAAAAAAATTCCATTCGAAAACCTGAATTTCCTCAAATTAGAGGTCTACCTCTTGTTATTTTGCTTTTCTTGATTACATTTCACATATAATGCATTTAAAAAAAAATTAGAGTATATCTATAGTGCCATTTTTCTAATAGCTTAGATGATTGTTACAATTTTCAGTAATATTTAAAAATAAAATATGCATATTTTAGACATAATGTTAATGCACACATAGTTGACTGCAGTACATTTTAAATATAAATTTTATATGCACCAAGAATCAAATGAGTTCTGTGACTGTGTATTAGTTACCTTCTTTCTCACTACGTCACTATACACAATATCTTCAATCTAAAGACTATTTTAGCTCATAGTTTTTAGAGGTTTCAGTCCACAGTCAGTTGGTTCCCAGTCAGGGAGGCATGGCAGTGGACAATGGGCACAAAAGCCGCTCATGTCATGGAGAACAAAGCAAAGAATGATGGGAGGCCTGTGAAGGGCTACGTAACACTTAGGTTATGCCCACAATGATGCATTTTTCCAAGTAGGCCCCACCTCCTAACTACGAATTAACATAAACTTTCATAACAAAATCACCTCCAAAAAGCTCCATCTATGGGGCCATGAGACATCTGTGGGACATCTAAATCTAAGCTACACTATTTTACTCCTGGCTTCAAAAGATTCATGCACCTTACTTTATGCAAAATACACATAGTCCATTTTTAAGAGTTGCCAAAATCCTAAGAGTTCCAGCACTGCTAAAATGTCCAAGTCCAGATTCTTCTCTGAAAAATAAGGCACATTTTTAGCTCTGAGCCCCTGTTAAAATCAAGAAGGCATTTAAATGCTTTCAACATAACATGTCACAAAATAAATATTCTCAATGTCAGGTGGAATAAGAGGAATAGAAAAGAATGAGACAAAAGAAAGAGCAAAACCAAACAGAACAAACATTAAGTTCTGTAGTTCCACCTCCAGCACCAAGGGTAAGCTGTGAGCAAAGGCAAAACTCCCATCGCACAAAAGGTAAAATATAAGTAGCTCACAAACAAATGCAACTAAGACGGTCTTTTTTCAAAAATGCACCAAAGCTGCAAGCTGTGGGGGATCTGAAGTTGAAAGGGCTTGAGAAGCCCCGCTCTTTGGGTATTTCCAGTCATTGCAGTCCGGTGGCTCCTCTCTTGGCCTTGCTTTGTTTATTCCTTGTAGCTTCCCTCAGACATTCTGCATTCCTGGGTCTTCACTGTTCAGCAATAGTGGGTTAGGGCTTCTAACCAAGGGTCATCTCCCTGGGATGGTAATTAATTTCAGATTTTACAGTTTTAATACTACTTTTATAAATTAGTAAATAAAAAGTCAAAGTAACAAAGTCAATAATTTATAGCATATATTTTGCTTTAAATTTCTTATTTCGATTTAAGAATATTAACAGTGTATATTTCTCCTACTACTTTCTTAAGGCACACCATCTCCACCACCTGGCATGTTCTTAGTTTCCATGAAAACAAAGCAAGGTAATGAACTTTTGACAAATCTATTTTTCTGCCTGTATGTTTCTTGCACTTACCTAGTTAAGTTGTAACCCCTTCTCCTTTGAAGAATTTCTCCCATCTTCCTTATGATTTTGCCTTTGCAGCTTAATATTTCTCTTTTTGGGGTAAACATAAAGAACCTTCACATCATTTTATAGTAAAAAAAAAATGTGTGCTACTAATGAGTGATCTCAATTGGAGACCCATCTATGCCACTTACTGAATGTAAACTTATGTGTAATCATTATGTAACTCTAGAAATGGAGAAGTGTGGTGCAATTTTCACGTGTAATAACTTTCACAAATGCCCTTTCAAATATGAATAATATTATATCAGGATAAAAAGACTGATGTGTCTTTTCCTTCATTTCTAAAGCACTCTATCTTCATTTCCTGCATGACAACTTATCCAATCATGAACAATAGTAGAATGCCACTAGAAACACGTACTTTGACCTCCTTTGTTTAACAGGTAAGGAAAAACATAGGAATTAACTCATGTACTTAGAGTAAGAGAATGCAGTTGTGGACAACTTCTCTAGGGCTCAAGTTCCCACATTTCCAAGGTAGTTTCCTGCCCTTGCATCAGGTCAGCTGTTCTTACACAGTGAAGAACAGCGGTCCAAATACTTACTAGAAATCATCTCCTTCTCTAAAGTTTAAGGCACACAATCTCTAATGCATAACTCTTTCTTTGAAATTGCCCTTGTCTATTTCATATACCATAGACATGGTAAAAAACAAACATCATTCAACATATGCAACGACATGTTACCAGTACATTTAAATCGTCAGCCTCTACATGCCTGTATTCCAATCTATTGCATATATAAATACAATCTATAATTTAGTTTTAAGAATTTCCTTGCTTTGAAGAATAATACTTCTCTTAAATATCACCAAATAAAACATGTTTAAATTCTACCTTATTTTAATTTTTATGAATAAACTCATACCATATATATCATATTTTGGATTGTATTCTTTATTTAACATGTCATTGTATAAATTTATCCAGGATAGAAGTTCCTCAAAAAACTAAAAACAGAAATTCCATTTGACCCAGATCCCAGTTTTAGTATCTTCCCCAAAGAATTAAAACATATCACGGTGAAGTCACAACAGATCTCGTAGAAATCCAGAGTACCATCAATACTTTGAGAAACTGTACTTTAATAAAATGGAAAGCACAGAAGAAATGGACAGATAAATATGAATTACCAAAGTTGAATGAAGAAGATACAAAAATTCTAAACACTCCAATTACATTCAGTGACATTGAAAACATCATGGAAAACTTTCCAACAAAGAAAAGTCCAGGTTCTGATGGCTTCGCTGTTGAATGCTGTAAGATATTTAGAGAAGAATTATTGTCACTACTCTGTAAACTTTTCAATGAAGTTGAAGAGAAAGCAACACTTTCAAATTCATTCCTGGAAGCAAGTGTTACTTTGATTCCAAAACCAGGGAAAGACCCAACCAAAAAAGAGAACTACAGGGCAATCTACCTAATGAACATAGATGTAAAAATCCTCAGTAAGATGCTGGCAAACAAAATACAAAGGATCACCAAAAAGATCATATACACTGACCAAGTTGGATTTATTCCAGGATACAAGAATGGTTCAACATACAAAAATCAATAAATGTAATACACTATATTAATAGTCAAGGACAAAAATCATATGAGCATCTCAATAAATGCAAAAAAAGAATTTGACAAAATTCAGGAAGCTTTCATGATAAAATCCCTGCAGAAAATTAGAATTGATGGTCTTTAATCAACTTGATAAAGGCTATCTATGAAAAATGAACAGCCAACATCATACTAAATGGTCAAAAACTGGAAACCTTCATACTTAAATCAGGAACAATACAAGAATGTCCACTATCAGCATTTATGTTCAATATAGTTTTGGAAACATTAGCCAGAACAATTAGAAAAAAGAAATAAATAAAAGCAATAAATATGGGAAAGGAAGAAGTTAAACTGTCATTATTTGCTGATGATATGATACAATACATAGAAGACTCAAAAAACTCTGCCAAAAGACTCCTAAACTTCATTGGCAGATTCAATAGAGCAACTGGATATAAGGTAAATGCTCAAAAATCAATAGCCTTCTTGCACACAACAGACTCACTGAGAGTGAAATTAGGGTAACAATCCTTTACACAATAGCATCACCCAAAAAGAAAGATTTAGGAATCAATATAACAAAGGAAACAAAAGATCTCTAAAATGAGAACTACAGCACTCTGAAAAAGGAGATTGAAGCGAATATAAGAAAATGGAAAGACATCAATTGCTCCTGGGTAGGAAGAATCAACATAGTGAAAATGGCCGTACTTTCAAAGCTGCTATACAGATTGAACACAATCCCTATTGAAATCCCAACAATATATTCCACAGAACTCGGGAAAACAATCCAAAAACTCATTTGGAATCAGAAAATAGCAAATGCAATTCTAGGCAACAGAGACATGTCAGAGGGTATCACAATTTCCAAGTTGAAACTATACTACAAAGCCAGTGTCATAAAAACAGAATGGTACTGGCAAATAAACAGACCCGAGAGTCTGTGGAACAGAGTACAAAATGCAGAAACAACACCTGACATATTCAGCCACTTTATCTTTGACAAAGGAGCCAAGCACCCTCACTGGAGGAAGGATAGCTTCTTGCAAAACTGGATTTCAACATGTCAAAGATTAAAACTAGACCCTTATATTTCACCATGCACTAAACTAAAATACAAGTGGATTAGACATCTAAATATTAAAACAGAAACACTAAACTTTCTGGAAGATAAGTTAAATAGCACTCTTGAAGATATTGGCATAGGAAAAGACTTTATGAATAAATACTTAGTAGCACAGGAACCAGAACAAAGAATCAACAATCGGTATCTCATCTTTTAAAAAAACTTCTGCACTGCAAACGAAACCACCAACAAAGCTAAGGGATGAACAACAATGTGGGAAAAATCTTTTACCAGCTGCTCCTCAGACAAAAGTCTACTATCTAGAATATATAAAGAACTCAAAAAAATCAGGCCCCCAAACATAAAGACCCAATTCAAAATGGGCATCTGAAATGAACAGACATTTCTCAGGCAAAGAAGTAAAAGCAGCAAATAAACATATGAAAAAATGTTCAACATCACTGGCCATTCTAGAGATAAAGGTGAAAACAACACTGAAATTCCACCTCACCCCACAAAGAATGGCTGCTATCAAGAAATCAACTAATAACAAATGCTGGCGGGGTTGTGAGGAAATAGGAACCCTTCTCCATCGTTGGTGGGAGTGCAGACTGGTGCAACCACTGTGGAAATCAATATGGAGATACCTCAATGAGGAGTAGACATCCCATTTGACCCAGCTACTCCCCGGCTGCGTTTCTTCCCAAAAGAATTAAAAGACTCATACCACAGTGATATATGTTCACCCGTGTTTATAGTGGCACAGTTTGTAACAGCTAAAACTTGGAAAGACCCCAATTACCTATCAACTGGAGACTCTATAAATTAGATGTGTGGGTTTGTTTGTTTTTTTAATAAAATGAAGTACTGCTAAGCCTTAAAGAATGAGAAACTAGAGATATTTACATCTAAGCGGATGTACATTGAGGCCATACTCTTAAGTAAAATTAATAATTCACACATGTGAATACCAAATAGTTTCTGTGGTGTGAAAAACTGAAAGTGTAAAGAAGGATAAAATGTATAATTGATATTGTGTAATAGGAAGAAAAGGTCTAAAAGTTTACAGAAGTAAGAGGGGTAGGGCAAAAGTAAAAAGAAAAAAATGTGAAATGGAAAAACATGGAAACAAAATATCTTTGTAAACAGGGAAGGCTGGGGGCGGTGAAGAGAGGGCTGGGGAATGGGGAAAAATAAGAATCAAGATGAGTCATGTAAAACTACAAGATCCCCATGATGAATGTGGCTGTATTGTATATACCTAAAATATACCAATAAACTTAATGAAGATTGTTATTAAAACATATCACAGACATGTATGTTCACCCATGTCTATAGCGGCACAATTCATGATAGCTAATTCTTGGAATCCGCCTATGTGCCATCCACAGATGAATGGATAAAGAATGTGTTACCTTTACATCGTGGAGTGCCACTGTGATATTAAGAAAGATAAACATGAGGCATGTGTAGGACATGGATGCTCCTTGAGACCATAACATGATGTGAAGAAGATCAGTTACTCAAGCTTGTACGTTGTGTGCTTTCTCTTGTATGAAAAATTTAATAGGAAAGAGGAGGGAGATGAGAGAAATAACTAAGGTAATTCTAAGAAGGTTTCTGCTGTTCTCTATTTTCACTCTAATACAGTGTGAGAGTTCATGAGGCAGGTTTATATTTCTTTGCATATGTTAAGGTCTTCATTGTTGTTGAGAGTATGGTCTATTTTGAAAGAAAAAATAAATATATTTCACAAATAGGAAAATCTATGGAGAGAGAGAGGAGCTCAGTGTTTACTTAGATTTAGGAAATGGGATAGGGTGAATACTAGTAGGTAGATTGTTTGGTTGTGGGATGGGAAAATCACCTAAATTTGATCATGGCTGTGTTTGTACAACTCTGTAAATATGCTGTGATATATTTAATATTGCACTTTCAGTATGTAAAATGTATGGTATGCAGATTTTAATAAAGCTATCTTATTTAAAAGTATAAATAAGGGAAAAGAAAAAATATGAGGAAAGGAAAAAATGGAAACCAAGTCATTGTAAATAGGGGAGAGGGAGGGATGAAGGGAGGGCAGGGCTATGGGGAAAAATGAGAGCCAAGACCTGTCATGTAAAGGTACAGACCCCAATGATGAATGCAACTGTACTGTATACTTAAAAAGCACCAATAAACTCAATAAAAAATTATTCATATGGATTCTAGTCCCTAAATGTATTTCTCATTCTTACTGTATTGTATTAAATTTTTTGAACGGTTATAGCTTATTAGCTACATATTATTCAGTGAATATAAATCAGAGTAGTTTTATTCAAGCTGTTGTGGACTTTGTTGATATAAGCATTTCTTTATATGCACCTTTCATATGTATAAGATTTTTGACCAACATAGGAAGCTGTTGTGACATAGCTCCCTTACTCAAAATGGTAGCAGAAATTTAAATGACCACCATTTTCACTGTTGTATCTTCCTGAAAACCTCTGATATGTTTAATATATTTGCCCATCAATTAATTATGAATGTTCACAGCATTGGTATGTATTTTTGAAAAAAATAGTCTTAGTTGCATTTGATATATGTTTGTGTGTATTTGATCATTTATGTAATTTGATCATAAATATAAGATAGTTTGATAATTTTCATCCCTAGCATCTCCTGTCTCACTGTCCCCAGTAATTTTACGTTTTGTGGGTGTTGGGGAGGCATTAAGTTTATATAATATATTCTTATCCATCTAAAATTAAGCGTGTTGTTTAACTCTTTTTATTTTATAAGTAGCTTTTACTCTTTCAGAGGGATTGACTTCTATGAGTGAAAGGACCAATGATTAGACTTTTACTGTATTGCACAGAATACTTCAAGAAATGGGTGTGATAGTCCCCCTAAAAGTGTTGCTAAACCTTGGAGTTAAAATGAGTGTTACTAGTAATTATGCTAAACATTTACCCCTGTGCCTTAGTTGCTTTCTTGTTTCTGAGGCAAAATACCTGGCAACTAGAAGTTAAATGAGGAAAGGTTTATTTTGACTCACAGTCTGTAGAGGCGGCAGTCCATAGTGAGCAGGCTCTGAGGCAAGGCAGCACAACAGATGGACATCGAAGCAGAGAAACATTTCGTGGTGTAGCAAGCAGAAGGCCATGAAACAGCAAGCAGCAGCAGGCTTGCCTTCTTCTTTTCCCCTTACATTCCACCCAAATTGTAATCCTACTGATTGGTGCTGCCCACACATATGGTAGGGCTTCCATTATCTCCACCAAGAACAATGGTAAACCAATTTAGTCATCAAATACCCTTAACTGCGGCATCACACACCCGAGACCTAGCCAACTCCAGAAAGCTTTACGTATGAGAATATGAGGCTATGGGGGTTTGTCACGATACAAGCCACAATTCCTCAGTTACAGCACAACACATAAATTTGAATATCCTTACTTACAGTTCCAATATCTAGCTATTTAAAGTCTTGCCCTTAAACAAGACTGAGCTGTGAATCTACTTGTCCAGTGACGGATGGGCAGGGGCAGGTTCTGGTGACACTGATCGATCACTTGGAGGATACTTGAACAGGTCATATGTAAATCTGGCTTCTGACAGAAAACATTCCCTCTCATGTCTACTACCAATGAATTAGGTCAGACAGTCACAAGATCATCTGAGGGTGGGAAAACAACATGTAACATATTTATTGTAAAATTGTATGAATCCCTTATGTGAACTAGTATGGTGCTTTTCATATTCAACAGATATGAAATGAAAAGTCATACAGTAATAATATACATTTATGCATTTTTTGCAACCCAATATTTATGCAACCCATCATTAGTGCTTAAATTGTTTCTTTTACAGAACTAGATATTAAATATTTAGTGCTTGGCTTAAGTAAATAGTCTTGTTAGTTACTGATACTTTTAAGCACATCTTCTTGGTATTTGTCTAAAATAAGGAACACCAAACAAATAAACTTTAGTCTTGTTATTTACACATTCTGAATTTGTGAAATTGTCTCATCACTAAAGTTTATTGGCAACCTCCAATCTATACTCACAATGTTTTTGTGGTTACTCTCAGACATCACAGAACAGCAAAATATATCTATTGCCTGAAGTGCATATTCTAAACTGAGGGTAAACAAGGGAAAACTCTGTCTTCTCATTTCTGCTCTTATACTTGTAACAAGAACATTTTTTTTTCTTTTCAGTATCTTTAATGCCATGTTTTTCACGCTGTTGTGCTTTTTTATGTTTTCTGTTTTGAGTAGCCTCCAAACTTGGTGCTGAAGGGCTGTCTACCGCTGTTAAGTAAGTACAAGAAGGCTGAGCTACCTCTTATGCAGAAAACATAAGCCTTGAGTGTTATTCATACAGGACTTGAAGTGCTGTGAGCAGTGAGCTGTATGTTACTTAATAGTAATGCATATTATGGAAGGTACCATTCAAAATACACAGATACGAAACAAGGTTGCACACTGATAATCTGGTAGAATTGTCTTTTTCCAGTGGCTCAGGAATTTGACCCTTCATTTCCCCTAGGAAGAATGCCTCAGCATTCACTAATTTACATTTTGTGGTGACTTTACAGAACATATGTAATGCAAATAACACAAATGGACTGTGTATATTTGTTTTCCTGAACAAGTAAAGTAGAAACAGCTATTTGCATAACCCATTCCCTAATTCGATTTCTCCTTTCCTAGTAAACCGATTCATGTATACACGGCATTGAGCTCAAGATCCTCCAAGGTCCACATCTCTGGTGTCCTCATGATACAGTTTTCATAAATGTTAAATAGCTGGAAATTAAATGAAAGTGGAATTTCTGGAGTGATCTATTTTTTGTCCCTTTCCACAGTTAATTTCACATTAACATTAAATAGAAAACTGCTGTTGTAGCAGTCATGGTACAAACAAAAACCAAGTGGGGTGGCAATGGATTCAAACCACCCCGAAGCACAGCATCCAGATTGTCCAAGTTCTGTCCCTCCCGTCCCTTCACATGCTTGCCTCGTGGTGTCTGTGTGAGACAAATAATTCTATATTTTTAGCAGAACCCACCACTAGGGCTTACATTCAACTCTTGTTCTATTTCCTGTATATCTCTGGTTTGTTGGAACACATCTGATTTCTTTTTTTTTCTAATTTTTGGTGACTTGAAACATGTGAAACTATGATATGAAGGTGGGCATTACTCCTTTCGAAGATTGCAACTGGCCCACTACCTTTGAGGAAATCTTTTTTTATCAGTCGAAGGCAGCTTCCAAACTTTCAGGCAATAGTTACTGTAGTTCAGTATACAGCAGTATACATCATGACAGTAACACGTAATAAAACAATTTGATTTCTTTTGCACCTCAAAAATATGGCTCAGATGTAGAAAAAAAATCTTTCATTTGCTGGGTCTAGTAGGCTTGTACCTTTACTGCTTCAAGTAGAGAGGGTGCCTTGTATAAAACTTGGAATAGCTTACCTCTGCATTCTATCATCCTCTGTGTAACTGCCTTTGATTTTCTCATGGGATGGCACCACCCAAGAAAATTGGCTCAAGAGAAAATTCACGGCAAGTAATTTGATCACTTTAGGTAACTAATGGTATGTATGAAGTAATCTTTCTTCATGCTGGACATTACAATCAGGGTGAGTATGTCACGAATGAAAAGAACAGTGATGATAATTAATAATCATTGACAATACTATCAAAGTTTAAAATGTGCTTAGAGCATTGTGTGTTTCAATCTTATCTTCATAAAAATATCTCTATAAATTAAATTTCATTGCTCACATCATACAAATAAGTCTTTGCCATACTAAGGAATTCAGCTAATACTAGACAGGTGAAAATCAAATCCCAGGATTTCAAAACCCAGAGCCATTCTATGCCATCCAAATGATTCTCTAATCTATTGGTTCATGCCCTCATGGTCAGTTAGTTCATTTTTCTTCATCAGATAACCAAAATAGCATTTGGTTCCTATGGCCTTGTCAAAGGCTGAAATATTCCACATGAAATACTTTTTCAGATGGCTGGAACTTGAAGTGACCAAAATGTACTTTAACGATTTTGGATAGAACTCTTTTTCAGACATATTTCACACCCTCCTGGCTCTCTAACGAGTATATGAACCCTTGGGTAACCTTTTCTTGATAAGGCAGAGCCCACTGCCTCCTCCACTCCTGCCCTCAACTTCCATGCTGGGTTGACTTGAGGAGTAACTAAGTCTGGTGTATTTGCT
Organism: Fukomys damarensis; assembly: GCF_012274545.1. Classification (NCBI taxonomy): domain Eukaryota; kingdom Metazoa; phylum Chordata; class Mammalia; order Rodentia; family Bathyergidae; genus Fukomys; species Fukomys damarensis. The sequence goes on along the minus strand of NW_022900941.1, from coordinate 6,398,396 downwards.
TATCTCAGTACTAAGTTCGAAACATAAAGTGTTTTTATTTTTCCTACAGCTGCATGAAAATACAAAACAAAAGGTTGTCTTCTGTTTTGAATAATAGCTATCGTTGTTTAGTTTGCTAACATATATTAATCCCTAGAGTACACAAATTTTTACCACATGGCGTTCTAGAAATGTTTAACACAGTAGTGACATTTGAGTAATGACATGCCTTGAAGAAGAGGTAGCATGAGTGACTCGACCTGTTTGTGTAGGCTAGTACTAGTTAGTACATAAAATGACTATGTTTTACTTATATGTGTAAAGGTCATTCATGTTTTCCATTGTCCACTGCACTATTTTCAGATGCTATGAAGGCATAAGTAACATTAAACAATTTGGCATATATTATAGCTAATAGCATCACCATTAGCCGTATTCAGCGTAGAATATAGACCAGTATTTTCTGTCCTTGAGGGACAGAGTAGTTAATCTGCTGGAAAAAGAGGAAAACTACAGTTACTGAGTGTTTTCCTTGTCCTTGCATCCTCAAAACAAAGGTATGAGTTAGGTAACAAGTATTCATAGTTTACATGTGAATTAATACAATCTGTTCAACTTTGGTATTTCTCATTTCAAAATTGTGATCTTATGAACTCACTGTAATTCCTGGCATTGAACTTATGGAGTAGGATACATCAGTCACAAACAAAACAAGTACTGAATAGTCTTGATTATAAAATGTTACCAAAGAGATTATCAATAATTTCTGACTTTTGTGGGAGGAAAAGATGCAGTTAATATACTTGTAGATTAAATTTGAAATATTTTAAAAAATTTAAAACAGATTTTAAAATGTATAAATGTTGAAAGTTCATCTTAGACTAGAAAGATTTGCAATAAGAGAATTGCATTGACATGCAACCTGTGGTAAAAGAAAATATCCAGTAAAGTAAAACATGTTTTCTGTGCTTCTGAGGAAGGAGAATAAAGGAGTAATACTGCTTAGATAAGAGATTACTATGGTGATTCCACACTAGAATCAAATTATTATAGGGACAGAATTTAATAGGTTGGTAGTAATAACATGTTGGAAAGATAAAATTGTTTCATATTGTTATCATTAACTAGAAAAAAGAAACCAACATATTTTCATCATCTGATACACGTGGCTTTTTTGCTAATCTTTTTTGCTAATCTGTCCCAAATGAAAAGATAACTTTGAAGAAGCTCTGCAATACATTTTTAGATTTACCTGTTTCCACCTTCCAACTATAGTTAATTAATAAGGCCTGCATAGGTTGATGGGTTCTCAGATTGATCTTGCTGAGTTAAGGATGTGAGCTATCAGGATTCATTTCCCAGAACTGGGAGAGCACGGAGCGCCAAAGGGTACAATCTTAGTATGTGGCAGTTAGGTTTTCAACTTGCTGCATAGATGGTAGAGGGTCCTTAATTTGTGTTAGGTGAAAAGTGTTTGTTGCTATGTAAGCAGGATAATTTTAAGAAGGAAGATAAAGCCTGAAAACATTTTAACATACTCTCCAAATAAAATTTAATTTTTGAATAATGGACAAAGCTTCACAAAAATGAAATTTGTCAGGCAAAATACAAGTTAAAAAGAAATAAAAAAGCAATGGTAACTTCTAATTACCTGCTAGCTTTCCAGGCTTTGAAAGTAGCCATGTATCATTCTCACTGATCATTTTCTGGACATCAGTGCATTTGGCAGGCATTTTTAACTTTTTAGGTAGAGAGGTAGCAGCCATGATCTTGGACATCCATTTTTGAACATGTGTGAAATTCAATCTTAGGAACCAGAAACAGATTTTCCTGTCCTGCAGAGAAAACCAAAAACAAAAAACAAAAACTTAACTGTTCATGTGGCAATAGATCAAAAGGTGTTTGTTGTACCTGGCAGATCAGGAATAACTGATTTTAAAAACAAATATGGAATAAAGGAGAAAACCCTAAAAGAGTGAGTTACTTTATAGATGAGCCATGTTATGAAACCAGTTGAAAAAAAAAAGGTCATGAAGCACTATATCAAATAGTAAATATTTTATTCTGTAATAGAAAAAAAAGTGTACCAAGGTCGACACATCCACTTAAAAAGGCCAAAACCATCTGATTCACTTTATGGAAATTTTAAGCCTTTTATGGTGTTGGGGATGGGGGAAGTTAATATTTTAATTTAGAGTCACTTTTAAAGCTACTGCTAGCATAGATAAAAATTTATAGTTTCACAGCTGTAGAGTTTTTAGATTTAATTAGAAGAACTGTTCCCTTTATGCAACTACTTTCTCACAGAGGTAGGCTGAGCTGATTTGAATTAATGTGCTTTAAATAATTTTTACTGAATTTCTTGCTGTGAATAGCTAAATAGAAGTTTTGTGGTGTGTGATTTTAAAAGGAGAATTTTTTTCTCTTTGGCCAGAGTTTGGGATTATTTTTCTCTACCCTTAGCAACAAGAGTCTATAAACAAGCCCTTTTATTAAAAGAGAAGAGATCAATGTGACCGGTGTATCAATTCCAGATCTATTGAGAAAAAGATCAATTTCTCGTAAGGTTTTATCTTTGTCTTTATAAATATGACAAAACAACTGCAAAAAATAAAGAAGAAATAATATATGATATGTATTTGTATGCCAAACTTGAATCTGAAATTGCTGAAATTAGAGGAATGAAAAATTTCCATGAGATCAAAGAACAAAGAAGCCAGACACCATTTGACGATATCACTTGAATCCAGGCAGACCTGGAGAATGTAAAAAATAATTCTGTTACTTGGGAACAGGTTAGGGTTGTTGGACTTCACAGACTCATTAGTCTCAGGTTCACTTTTTGAATGTGATTTGTGGCTAGACAATCTTTTTCTATACTTTTTTTTGTCAAATATTTTACCAGCCATATCACAGGTACTTCAACAAAACGTCATGAGCAGTAGCGGGAAAGCAAATGCTGATCATTTGCCATGTGAAACTTTTAAACATCAAAGGTAAGCATTTAAGTGTTATATTGTTATCTACGATAAGTCTACACCTCTCCTAATTTCTTAGATGATTACTTCAAATGCATATTCTGTGTTCAACTCATTAAAATCTTTCTCCTCAAATCTCAAGCTGAAGGGTTTCTTGCTCTTTCACTGGCATAAAAAAAAGTCTTGCAGGAAAATTTCCACTGATGTCCACTACAGGCCTTCACACCCTGGGCAATGCACTGTCTTCATCTAGTTGGTCTCCTATTGATCTTGGAGTCTCTAAATACCATGCCAATATTGGCATTGATTTGTTAGCTTTTCAGTGACCTTCCCAGTATGAAATCTACATTTCTTTCCTTAGCAACATTATGCATATATATGCTATTCGTATATTTAATTTTAAATGTAATTTTTTTAGGTAAAAAAGAAAATTTTATTATAACATCTGATACCTATTTCCATTCTATTCTCCACTGTGCTCGCTAATAAAATATTATTGTGTTTGCTTTACTTCATTTACATATTAGTGTTTTTCAACGTTCTCTGTTGAGTTTTGATCATTAACAAATTTTCTATGAGTTCTTCGTAAACTATCAGTAGTTCTTCAAAAGACTTGGATATGCATCTGACATCGTATCCATGCTGTGCTCCTGAAGACTTTTGTTTCGTTTCCAGGACTTCTGACCTAGTCCCTGCCCTGGACCCCTTATGTTTATTCACACAACTCCCATGTTCAGATGAGCCCTCACTGCTTTCCTGAGTATTTCTTTACCTGATGCCTGTTTTGGACCTTCAGCTTTTCATTCCATGCCTTACATATTCTTTGCTTGCCCACTTTTAAAAACTAGTAATTTCCCAATAATATTTAGAAAAGAATACTTGGTAGGTAGTCTGTTAATTTTGCTGATCTTGCGTGTTAAAACTTATTTTTTTAGAAACTCTGCCTGAATTTCTCTGTGCTAATTAAACAGCAGCTCCCCATTCCCCAGCCCTGGCAATCACAGTTGTAGTTTCTGCGTCCATGAATTTCACTACGGAGACTACTTAAAGCAGAATAATTAGGCGTTTATCATTTTGTGACTGGTTTCTTTCACATAGCATTGTGCCTACGGGTTCATCCATACGGTAACATGTATCAAATTTCCTTCTGCTTTACTTTTGAATAGTAGTCTATCTGTATGTACTTACCAAACTCTTTCCATTCATTCATACATTCATTTCATTCGTACACAGACATCCGGTTGACTTCCATCTCAAGGGTTTTGCAAGTGATATTGGCATGAGCATAGATATACATGGATCTGTTGGGATCTTTTTCAATCCCTTTGTATGTAAGCCCAGAAGTTGAATTACTGGATCATGTTCTGAGTTTTCTTGAAGACTTTTTATACCATTTTTGCCAATGGCTTCATTATTTTCACTCTAGCTCTTTTCTCTCATAATCATCATAGCTAATGTAAAACTGTATCGCGTCCTGGATTTGGTTTTTATTTGCACATCTTCTCCAGAGAAATATCTACTCAAATTCTTTCTCTATATTTAAAATACATAGATTGTTTTATTTGTTGTTGATTTATGGGAGTCTTTTATATATTCTGGTTGCGAATCCTGTATGATATATAACCTGGAATTATTTTCACACACTTTTGGGCAACAATTTCACTATGTTGATAATGTAATTTATGTACAAAACATTTTAGTCTCAATAAAGTCAAACTGCTTTTTTTTTGGTACCGGGAATTAAACTCGGGTCCTTACGCTTGTGAGGCAGGCAGTGGAACCACTGGGCTAAATCCCCAGCCCCAAACTGTCTTTTTAAAAAGTTAATTGCTTGTTTTTCTCCTATGATATCCAATAAAAACTTTGGCAACTCCAATAAATAATTTTGTTTTTCTCTCTTAGGAATTTATAGATTTATAATTTGATCTCTTCTCTTCAGTTTCCTGATACTGTTCATATTCAATTTTGCTTGGCATTTAGAGTCCAACCTCTCTCTCTCTCTCTCTCTCTCTCTCTCTCTCTCTGACATAACAATTTTTTTTTTAACTTCCATTTCCAGAAAAGGCAGTCCTTGTTCCGTTCGTCATTTTTGGCACTCCTATCTAAAATCACTTGACCTATTTGGGTGAGGGTTTATCTGAGTTGTCTGTCCTAACCTTTCTTTTTTTGGTACCGGGGATCGAACTGGGGTCCTTGAGCTTACAAGGCAGGCTGTGGAACCACTGAGCTAAATCCCTGGCCCTGTAACCCATTGTTATACTTACATTTGCATATATCTTTTACCTAGCACCACAATGCTTTGATTATGGTAGTCTTTTACTAAAAAGTGAAATCACTAAACGAGAGTTCTAAGTATTCTTTTTGCAAAATTGTGGCAGTTCAAGTACCTTTGAAATCACATGAAATTTACAATGGATTTTTCTGTTTCTCCAAAAATTATCATTAGGTTTTTACTGGTATTATGGATGGCTTTGGATAATGTTGTGAACTCAACAGTATCCAAGCTGACGTTAAATTACATTCCATGAGCACAAGAAACCTTCTCATTTGCTTATGTCTTCATTTTCCTTTCATACCATTTTGTAGCTTCAGTACATGTATATTATCTACCTGGTTATATCTAGCCATAAATACTATTTAGATTTATTTTAATTGTATTCTTAATTTTATTTTGGACTATTCACTGTCACTGTATAAAAACATACCTACTTTAGTAGGTTGATTTGTATGCTGAAATTGAAATTGCAATTCTTCAGTTATTTCATTTTTCTACATATCAGCATGGAATCTTTAGGATTTCTACGTATAAGGGTGAAACAATGTTAAAAAGTAATTTTTCTTTTACAAATATATTGACTCTCTTTTTCTTGTTTAAATTCTTAGGCTAAAACTTCCACATAATGGTGAACAGCACTCAGCCAATCTCAGTAAAAAGGTCAAGAAGGGATGTATATAATGATTAACCAAATGGCAGAGGCAGACATCAAATCTTGTGAAATACTGTTCTGTATCAATTAACACGATCCTCTATATTCTTCCCTTCTCTGTAAATGTGGTACATTATCCTGATCAGTTTTTATAGGACAGCATAGCCTTGCATTCCAGGAATAAACCTACATAGTGCATGAAGTCTCACTTTTAAAATATATTTTTGAATTTTGTTTACTAATATTTTTGTACTTTGGATTAATATTCATAACAGTTATCAATCTGATATTTATTTTTTCAGTTCATCTGGCTTTGGAATCAAGGTATTGCTGATACACACACACACGCACACACACACACACACATTTTAGGTATACAATACAATTACATTCATTATTGGGATCTTGTACATTTACATGACAGATCTTGGTTCTTATTTTATCCTCATTCTCCTAGGTATTGCTGATCTTAATGGAGTACATCTCGAGTTGTTCCCTAGTCTTCAAATTTAGGCAGAATTCGGTAAGGATTAGTGTTAATTCTTTAAATGTTTCATAAAATTTACCAGTAAATCCTTATGGTCTTGCACTTTTATTTGGAAGGTTTTATTTTGCTATTTCAACAATATTACCAGATATGGGTATAGCATTCTTTACTTCTTTGAGATTTAATCTTGGCAAGATGTGTGTTTCTAAGAATTTTCTATATTGAAGTTGTCCAAGTTTTTTGCATATAATTGTTTATAATTCTCTTTTATAGCAACTTTGTTTCCGTAAAATCAGCTCAGACATCTATTCTTCCAATTTTGATTTTAATTATTTGAATCAATCTCTTTCTTCGTGTATCTAGCTGAATTTTTTGATATTTTTCAAGAACCCACCTTTGGTTTTTATGTTTTTTTATTTTGTTTTTCTGTTCACTATTCTATTTTTAACTGTTATACATTATTTGTTCTCTTTTACTGTCTTTGGCTTTAGATACTTATTTTTGTAGTTACTCAATATGTGCAATGTGGTTGTTACTCTGATCCCTTTTGTATTTTATAAGCATTTATAGATTTCTTCATTGTGTTTCTTTTTGTGCTGCATCCAATTTGATTTGCTATTCTTTAATTTCATTTATTTTTGTTTCCCTGGGTACATATTCCTTAAACATTATTTTAATATGTTATGTTTAGTTCTATATATTTGTGAAGTTTACAATTTTCCTTATGGTGTCAATTTCTAAATGTATTACGGCTTTTAATTACATTATACCTAATGTATACCTTACATTATACTGAATGTAATTCTTTTTTTTTTGCCTAATGTAATTCTTTCCTGTAAAATGATCTCTATGTTTTTAAGAAAAAAATATACATTATCCTCAATATAGTGACCACTCAGCAACAGTCTTATTGGCCTATACAATATAGTTTGTTCAAATCCTTTATTTCTTTACTGATCTTCCATTTGGTATACTAAATATCAAAAGCTGGATATTAAAGCCTCTGAGTATCATATTTCTTCCTATATACATTTGTATATAATAATCTCATCTCTTTCCCTCCTATTTGCAATTCTTTTTCATTTTTTCTGTTGTTATTTTCAAAGAATTCAACTTTTTCTTTCAATTTTTCAAACATTTTCTATCTTTGATTTTTCAAAAAAATTTTCTACTCTCTACTGATTTATTTTCTTAGCAGTTTAATTTTCATGTTTGCCATATTTTTGCAACCTAAATGAAAATGTTACCAAAATGAGTTTTACACTCTTCTTTCTTTGAGATAGCAGATGTTGCATTTATTTATTTTTTCTTCCTTCCAAATTAGAGAAATTCATCAGATATTTATGCAGTTATTTATGATAAAAAACAAGATAATTAACATTAATGTACGTTTAGTGTTAGCTATTAAACTTGGGCTGGTCAGAATTTTAAACAAAAATTTTTAGAGTATACTATACAGTGTATAACTTTGTTTACTGTCTATATTCATATAGCTTTATAAGTCTCATGTGAAAACTTGATTATGATTTTATATATTAGGTAACCAGAAATTTTTGTTTATTAGGTAACTAATATATCTTTATAGCTCCAAAGTGAGAACTTAATTATGATTTTCTAGAAAAATGATCATGTAGAGCCAAAATTAGTGAAAGAGAAAAAATAATAAAGAAGAGTGATGCAGGTTTCAGCATATACTATACATGTGCATATTTAGCACACTATATTTATGAATTTGATTTCAACATATCTCCCCTGGCCATATAAACACCTTATCCTGGAACTGGTTATCTGGACATTTCTTGAGAATGAACCTACTGACTCAATTAATCTGTTATCAGGAAATTCAATTAATTCCTCTTGTTTTGCTAACCTCTTTGCCTTCCTTTCAGTAATAAATAGTGTAGATAATTTTTTCCTTTTCTCAAGAGCGTATCACATAATTCAGGTTACTTCTCAACTTCCCCTTAGGGGTTAAGATTCGATTTCTGTTGTAACTATTAAATCTTTTACAACTTGCTCATTTGTTTTTCAGAAACTTATTTCAGAACTATTACTTCCCCTTCAGTTCTCCATGTCTTTGTGCAGTTATATTTTTTTTACAATTCCCTGTATTTCTATTAGTGGTGTTTAGGAAACTAATTATACATAAATATGTTCAACTTGAGATCCCTAGTCAAGAACTTTCTCTTATTTTCTCATTCACATAATCCAAATTGGCTTTCATCCCACAACTCTACCGAAATTGCTCTTTCTAAGGTTACCAAAAAGCTTTATCTTGCCAAAATGAAGTATTAATATGATTTAGAAGTAACAATATCTGAGATTTATTCACAAGTTCTTCAATTTCAAGTTTGCTATTACTTAATCTAGCTTTAGAACTTCCAATCTCATAAAACATTGTAGTTGATTATGCATACTCCAGACTGCAAGCATCAGATCTGTCTATGATCTTTGTTGGTGTGAAACAAAAAGCAAATATAAATTCATTCACTTTTGTAAACATTAAATAAAATCCCTCTACTCCTGATAAGTCACTATAAGTCGATGATATACAGATAAAACTTCTAGTTTGCAGCCTGTAAGTATAAAATGAGGTACCACAGTAGGGACCTAGAACTGTGTCAAACAGAAGCAGACTAGGAATTATTTCGTCCTGTCTAGTAGTTACAGAAAACTTCCTGAAGATGATTTTTGAGGAGATTCTTAAACCATGAGAAGCCATTTGCCAGTGAGACAAGAAGGAAAGAGAGTACATATACACTGTCCTGACATTTAAGTTTTATACATGTGTACAGAAATTTTACAGAGTAAAACTAATACTTATTTAATACACTTATTAAGAATATTAGAAACTTGGAAAATTAAAATGTTTTATTTCCTTTCAGAATCTTTCCAAATAGTGTTTTCCTTCTATTCATAACATTTAGGATATGGAGATGATATTTTCCTGTGCTTGCAGAAATTGTTATAGCCTCTGCATATTCTCATTGACTTTCGCTATCTTAGTTTTTGTTCTTTTAATATTGTGTAGGATTTGGATGAATGTGAAGATTTTGTCATTATCTTTTTCTCTGAAACTTGTTTGTCCTTTTGTCACAAACACTTTCCTGAGTGCTGTTCACAAACTCATCTTCCTCAAGCCTTTTTGGCTGTGTGACTACTGGTTCCCCAGAGCAGTCAGGTCCACATCTTTAAGGTCAGTAATTTCTTCTATAATGACAAAAGTGCTTGGTGCAAATTTAACTTTTAGTGTCTCACAATTTGGTGTGTTCTCTGGGTGCACTTTTATCTTAACCACGCACTTTCTTGACTACGCATGAGTTGAGCGCATTCTGCAAAGAGAATGGCATGATGGCCATGGACCCCCTTTGGTGTATCCCTTACTCACACAGTGATTTGTGGGCTGGAGAGGTGGCAGTGAAGTTTATGCATATTCGAACCACTATTGTGAACATAACACAGTGTCTGGGATTTGATCCAGGAGTTTGGAATGGTGCTACTGTGCTAAGTGAAATTCATGCTTACCAGTATTATGTAAAGTGAGGACGCCTTCCAAATAGTCAGAAGAGTAAATGGGACCATGAGACTGAAGACAGGGTGACACTGTTCTTCAGGAAGTACCAGCCTTCTCTTGGATTTTGAAGCACAGATATAACCACTTCCAGTCATTCTTAGTGGCTTTTATTGTTTCACAGGGGAACCTATCCATTCATAGACTTAAGAATGCCCATTTTAATAACATTTGGATAGGTTTAATCTATGTTAATGCATGATTTCTTGACTAGTATCAAATACAGGTTTATCCAAGCATCTTCTCTGGATGTGTTGACGATGGTTTTCACCAGTAATCATTTATATCAAATTAGAATAATCACAACTCTATAACATTAGAATCATCTACAGAAATGACACTCATGCTTTAGGTCAGCTTGTACTACTTCAAGTACCTGGGACTTTGAGAGTGTCCAAGACAAAGCCCAGATATGAACCTATTTGGTTTCTAGCTGGACTCTGACATCTTCTTCTGGGATTTTTCTTAGATTAGAAGTTGGAATTCTTTTTTGATTTCTTACTTTGAAGAGGGTCTCATCTAGATAAAGAGTCAGTGGACCAAGAGATGGCAGTCCTTCTAGCTAATCTTCTTTTGATATAAAGTGACATATTTGGGGGGCTATTGTTGCGGTTGATTTAGGACTTCTGAGTTAATGCTCTTGAAACAATGCTGGAAAATTTATATTGTGCTCAGAAAAGTCCCTCAGGCTTGTTCAGCTCCAACCAAAGAAAATTATTGAAAGACATACTAGATCAGTGGCTTCCCATTCATATTAAAAGATGCATCTCAAACCAACAACAAAAAACGCAGGCTTGCAGCTGTATTCTGCCTCTGGTGCTCTCTCCTCAGTTTGCCTGTCAGTCATTACAACTGTGATCCAACATCAAAAGGGAGGCATGGGTCGGAGGAACAACTCAGGGATGGCTTCTTAATGATTCTGAATGAATCATTAATGAGTTTAGAAAGCAAATGATTCCAATAATGCATAAGATGCCAAATGGAGAGAAAGGTGAACTCAAAACGTCAATCAGAGTCTGAAGAAAGGCATAGATGAAATGCATTACAATCCAAAATTTGGGGTTTGCTTGCTTAAAAATAGCATTCATAAAGAAAGCAAAAAAGCTAACTGTTAAAGAACAATGTTAAAGGAACAGGTTGTGACGTGTTCACAACCATGTGAGTGGTGACGATGTGGAGGTATTGCCCGGTCCCGCTGGTCTCTAGTCTTCATGGTATAATTAGCAGTGCCCTGATATTTAATAGTTGCTTGCTCTTGATCTAAATCTTCAGACAGGAATAAAAAGAGGAAAGGAGTAAAATGATAACATTTGCCTAACCAATGGCCTGGAAACCCTCACCTTTGCCAGACTGCTAAAGTAATGAAATAAATGGTATGTTTTATACTTTCATTCACAAGTGCAGAGTCCTGTCCTATGTTCTCATCGCGGATTCTTTCAATAGCTATATATTCCTGTATATCTTCCCTGCTAATGAGCATTCATCTTTGTGCACCACATGAAGAAAGGTGGCAAATCAGCATTTCTCTCTAAATAAATTGAAACTGAGAATGCAAGGCAGTGTTTGTTTGTTTTTTTTTTTCTGTTTCATTTCCTCAGTGTGATGACACCTGAAAGACATAATCCTGAGGAAAATTTTCAGCATCACATTTTAGGAGAAACTTTCTACTTTTAATTAAAAATTTCAATGGCTTTGAAAGGCTTAATTTTATATATGTGCTGAACCAGACTGACAATCTTTCTTACCTTTTCTAATATTTATGCAAGCATGTTTTTTGTTTTAGAAAGTAAAAATTTCTAAGACTATGTGTTTGAGAAAGAGGAACATGAAGGTTCTTTCTCTTTGCCAGTACCATGCTTTGAAATAGGAAGAAAAGCCCTAAATGTGTAGGGGAAGTAGGAAGGGCAGGGAAAAGGAAATAATGGAAAAGAAAAAAAATCTGAGCAGGGGATTTAGCTCAGTGGTTCAATCCCCAGTACCAAAAAAAAAAAAAAATCTGAGAAAAACAAAAAATGGAAATAAAGTTTTTGTAAATATGGAAGGGAGGAGAGGGTGAAGCGAAGGCAGGGGTATGGGGAAAAATGAGAACCAAGGTCTGTCACGTAGGGGTACAAGATCCCAATGATGGATGTAACTGTACTGTATACCTAAAATGTACGAATAAACTCAATGAGAGAAAATTTCTTAAAAATAGGAAAGCAATTCCTTTGAATAATGATCAGGAAGGACACAGCTTGTCGCCCCAGCTCTGTGGGGGAACATCCTAAAATTAGTCATTTTCAGCTAGTGACACAGCCAGCCTGGTCACTATTAAACTGACCAAAGCATCTTGATTTTCCACTCGAGCCTCTCACTTCCTTTCTCTCCTGCCTCAGTCTTCCTACAAAACTCTGCAACCTCTGTGCGAATTGGAAAGGATCACAGATCTTTTCCCTCTATTACATACTTAATAAAACCCATTTTGCTGTTTTACGCGGAGCCTAGCTTTGTTTAACTTATTTGAGGTTATTGTGAATGAAACAGCTGTAATTGTTCTCATAGTTCTTTTCTATCTCTGTGCGTTTTAATTTTCTTGGAAAAACAGCTAGGGTGGAATTTCTTTCCCATAAAATAGATGTATTTTTGATTCCCTGAGAAACTCCTAGACTAATTTTTATATCGATTTTGATGTTTTGCACTTGGCACCAGTAACATACGAAAGTCAAAACTGGTCCACAAACTAACTGGCTTTTGGCATTAGACTTATAATATTATCCATTCTAATGATATGCAGTAGTTCCATATTGTGGCATTTATCATTTCTCACATAAGCAGTGATTCTGAGTGTTTTCTCTGCTTATTGATCCTTCATGGATTTTTTTTTGAAAATTTTTATTTGAAATTTTTTTTGCAGATTTTTATCGGGTATGTCTTTATTGTTATTATTTTGTTAAAGCTTTTTCTTCAGAATGTAGAGAATTCCTTTTGTCATCCGTAACTATCCAAATTACTTTATTTGGTCTGAAGTTTGTGCTTTCAATTACTTCCTATGTCTTTTGGCAAAGACACTTAATTTTGATGAAATTCATTTTATTTTTTATGGTTGATCTTGTCTTTCCTGTTGAAGACATATTTTTCTACTTCAAGGTTAAAAACAGTATTATTTTCTCTATATTTTATTATTTTAACTTTTACACTTAGGCCTATCAAGACATTAGAGTTTAATTTATGCATGTCCTCCGAGTACAGTAAGACAAACTTTGTAGTTATCCCAGCATTATGGGCTGAGAAAAGACTTTGATTTCCCTGTAATTGTTTCACACTCCTGATTGAAAGACAATTTGTCATACAAGCATGGATCATTTTCACATCCTTCATTGTGTTCTGATGATATATATATCTGTCAGTTTCTAAACAATAACATATTATGTTGGTTCTTGTGATTTTATAATAAATATTCAGATCAGAATGTATAAATCTTCCAAATTTGTTGTTCTTTTGGTAATTCTTTGAAAAATATCCTATGGTGTCTGGGTTGGAATTTTATAGAGGAAAGTGAACTTCTTAACCATATTGAAGTCTGTAATCCATATCATGATCTTTCTCTGCCTCATTTTATTCAAGTCTCCTTTAATTTATCTTAGTAATTATGTATAATTTTTGAATAAAAATCTGATATATTTTATTAAAGATATCTCTAAAATTTCGTTGTGAATGTGCCAGGTTTGTAAATTCTATTGATTCATATTTCATCTTTCATTGCTTTTTGTTAGCATATAGAAAAGTAGTAATGTCTGTGATGACCTCATATGTATACTGCAACACTGTTAAATTCACTAACTTTTCTATTTTTTACATTACATAAAATTTCCCATTTATTTGATCATTGCAAACAATTGTATTTTTACTTCTTGCTTTCTAGTTTAATGTCATTCATTTCTTTTCTTCTCTTATTGCATCTGGATGAACCTCTTTGCAAAATGGTAAGAGTGAAGATTTCTTCTCTGTACTCAATATTAGAGCAAAAATAGCACTGAACCTTTTACCTTAAAGTTTGTTTGCTAATGAGTTCCCATAGATGTTTACTGCAGATGGAGGGGATTTATATCGATTTCTCATTTGTGAATGTTCATTATGACATATTAATTATGTATTTTATCAAATGCTTTCCCTGAATTGGTTTAAAAGACTGTATAATTACCAGATTTTTGAATACTCAACTAATATTAAATTGTTGATGTGAATCCCACCTTATTATGAGTTTCTTTCCTGTGTATATATGTGTGTGTGTGTGTGTATATATATATATATATATATACACACATACATGAAAATACATACGCATATTCTAAAAACACACACACATATATATTTAGAAAAAAATCAATTGAGATCATTCAAGTCTGACTTAATGGAACACAAATTTTCCTTGAGTCCATGTTTATCTCTGGTAAGGTTTTCTACCTAAGAAGCATCTCATGACCACCCCGGATTATTTTTAGAGGTGTGCAGGAAACAATCTTTGCAAATCTCTCCAGAATTTTCTCCGGATAGCACTCTTCCCAGTGTTATTTTTCCTTTAAACCTCTTGACAGAATGATCCTTGGAAGCACAAACCTGACACCCTGATCCTTTCTTCCTTTTTCGGTGGCCAGAAACTACTCCAAATAAACTGGGGTAATCATAATATACATTTTATTTATTTGTTTTTTTAAGATCACTGTGTTGCACTGCTTATTAACAAGTGACTGAAATTATTGTGTCATGAAGTATTATCCATTTTTCTAGGCATGACAGTGACAGGTTGGTTTCTATCTCTGTCCCTCTATCAGAAAGTCCCCCATGCTGAGACTGTAAAAGTTGGCTGGAGTAGTGATTATGTATCAGGCATATGAGGATAATGTCATTTATTCATCTAGATGCAAGCATTTCTCTCTCCAATTTGAAAATTCTAACGTCTTCAAGGAGAATAACTAAGCAAAACACATAGGCTAACAAGGTATAAAAACAATAGGATGTCAGGCCAGGGATTTAGCTCAGTGATTCTGCCACCTGCCTCACAAGTGCAAGGTTCAGAGTTCAATCCCTAGTACAAAACAAAACAAAACAAAACAAAACAAAAACAACAGGATGTTGAAGCAAATGGCAGTACATGTTTTAACAAAACAATATTTTAAAAAACACACAGCTGTGCATGGTGACACACACCTCTAATCCCAGCACTCAGGAGGACCATAGCAAGTTCCAAGCCAGTCTGGGCTACACAGTGAAATCAAGACCAGCGTGAGCTACATAGCGAGACTCTGTCTCAAAAAATAAATATGAACAATGCTTATCCTAACATTACAAACAACGACAATCACTACAGTCTGTAATTGTGTTTAGAATCAAATCTCAGTTAATAGTCATCAGATTCTTCCATGAGAATCAAGTTGAACTTTGATCTGGAGCCTTTGGACTCTTCTCGTTTTTCACCCTCCTGTATTTCACGCTGGAGAAAGGAGGAGACGTGCAGCCCTCCTGAGAATGGCACCCGTAGATCTCAGCCTGCACCAGTGCTCGTCCCTGTGCCTTAGAATGCTCCTTTCTTGCTCCTTGGTATGATTTGCTCCATCTTAAATTCTCCCACAGCTAAGCAATGACATTTGCAGTGATTTTTGTGCAGAAGGCCTTTAATGTGTCTTGTACCACTATACCTTATAGCTTCAACCTTGTTATGACGGTAAGGTCTTAATCTCTCCAATCTTTCAGTGACAAATACAAACTCCTTGTCCAATATCATGCATGGTTTAAAAGGAATGCTCAGGTGTATAATGAAACAATAGTTTTAGAAGTTAAGCATGAATAATAAGCATGGAAAATCATTTTTTTCAGTTATTTGGCAACATTGGTATGTGGCTATTCTGAAATATAGGATTTGAGATACGTAACCAAAGCCCCCACAGTAGAGCGAATGTATTAATTCTCCCTTTCTCCTCAACACTGAGAACAGAGGAAATTAAAGAGAGACACTTTGCAGCTTAACACCCCCATTCCCAAATTTCACCGGGAGTTAATAAAATCCTTACTGGAGTAATAAAGAGAAAATCAACATGACATTCACAATTTACTAGGCAAGCCAAAATACCTTCCCAAGGAGGTTTCGATAATGAAATACTGTGATTCACTTCATCCATTTCAAAATCAAATTAAAGGCCTAAGGGAAGATATCGGAGAAGAATTAACATTTTTCATGTTGTACATATGTATCGAACAATAATTCTTAAAGTGCAGTGATTTTTTTTCCTGAGGGTCGTAAAAAATTAAAGCGGGTGAAATGGAAGATTGAAATGAGCCTAAAGAGTTCCGTATTCCACATACTCCAACTGACACTGTCTGAGGTCTGTTTACAATGCTTTGTAATCCATCATCACAAGATAATTGCCATTCTCTTTTATATGGTGTTTACTGCACCTTCTAATTATTCTTTTGGTTGTTGTTGTTGTTAGTGATGGTTAAAAATAAGTTCAAACACAGGTGCAGTCAGAGGTGTATTTTTTAATGTAAGTGCATCCCAGACACAGTGGGAATTGGATACACTTTTGCCCAAATCGTAAGGCCAGGAACACTAGCAGGCAACAAATCAATGGGCTGTACTATTTCCTTCCATCTTTTACGAAGGATTCTGATAAAATATAAAAGGGTTTCTTGAATCCCCTGCCTTCATATTTTTAGTGAAGAGGGAAATCCTCCTGTAGTACAAAACCCCAAAACTAAGGCGGGGATTTAGCTCAGTGGCGTCAAGCCTGCCTCGCAATCACAAGGTCCTGAGTTCGAGCTGGGCTCTGTGGCAGCACAGGCTCCTGTCCCAAATGGCATGGGCCGTAAGGGGTGCAGTAGTGCAGGGGTAGCCGGCCTCTCTTTCCAAACGCCCCTGCTGCCCTCAGTCCGGTGTGTTTCTCCTTAGGCTGGCTCTGTGTCACATGCCGTTGGCCTCCCGTTTCTCAGCACTTGTGTTTCCGGAAGATCTTTTCCAAGCTGCCCTCACACACCTGTTCTCTAGTTACCGGTGATCTAGCTTTCCCTTCTCTAGGAATTCTGTAGGCCTTCTTCTGCTGGGCAAGCAAAATAGACACTTTCAATTCACTTTAATTACTACGTTACCCTTTTATACTTTACTCACGAATTTTAGCAATTATTCATGGCTTTTATTTCTTGCGAGCTTCAGTTTTCCATGATAATGAGCTTCCTTAGAACAAAAAAATTCTTATTCCTCTCTCAGCTGAGAAGCTTTTAAGATATTATTTTATCGTGTTATATTTTTAAACACTACATGTAAATATGTATACATTTTGAAAAAAAATTATACCATCATTGGCATTCAACTTTTTTGTTTGTTTGTTTGTTTGTTTGAGACAAGGTCTCACTATGTAGTCGAGACTGACCTTGAACTCACTGTGTAGCCCAGGCTGGTCTCGAACTCACAGTGATCTTCCTGCCTCAGCCTCCTGAGTGCTGGGATTACAGGCTTGCACCACCACGCCCAGCTTTAACCTTTTCATCTGAAGGGTAATAGCTATTTCCAATTGGGGAAATCCTTATAATAACACATAAATTAATGTTGCATCTAAGTTATGATAACCACCTTATAACTATTTTTACAACCAAGTAATTCTTTCCTCTCTGTCTTCTCTATTGCCTCAGTCTTTAAATTCCCCTTATTGATATAATTCCTGATATTTAAACCTCTTTTTTGTCTAATAATCCACCTCCCCTTCTTTCACTTTTTGACTCCCCACTCTTTGTAACTGTGTGTGTTCCCTGATGTATGTTTCTTTTGCTTCTGTTTTGATACAGATTTTGCTCCTTGCGTTAGATAGCTATTCAAAAGTACAAAATTTCATGTCTCAAATTATAACATTATATAAGAAATATCCATGACATTGAATAGGACCGTGATGCAAGTTAAACTCATCTTTTCCCCCAGTTTTGTCTATCCCCTGGTAAAAGTCTTGTGTTCTTTATCTTTCAATTTCTTGTTTCATTGGTTCCCTTTGAATATGCATGAAGCTTATATAGTTGCTTCCGTTATACAGGGAGAGGCTGCCTGAGGATTGTGGACAGGACAGCCTGCAGAATAATGAACTTTGTACCAGTAGGATGAGCCAGGAGACCTTGGAAGTTCCAGAAAGAGACTGTGTTTAATGTTGGATTCTCAAACCCACAGCACATACTACAGGACATGCAGGGTAGATCCATGACCTCCCTTGGTATAGCCCAACACTTCACAAAATCTGTGGTTTTGCTTCAAAACTTTGCTAAATTTCTCAGGAATGACTACCTTCCTGCTGATATTTACTATATGGCATACATATGATACTTAGTAACTATTTACTATCTTTCATTATAATGAGATGGTTTTTGCTTACGATCTTCTACTTTCTACACAAATTCAAGCATAAAACACCTGTGGTTTATATAGTGAAGTTATGTAGAAATATGTAAAATTTCTTTAAAACCTGAGTGGTTGCTATCAAACAACTTTGCACTCCTTATCATCTGGAAATACATTTTACATTGTAATGTTTTATTATTTTACATACCTGATTTATTATTCCAATTACTTATTTTAAAATGGTAAATTAAATATAACTGTAATGGCAAATCAACTGTTAGCTTTACTGAGGTTCTAATGCACAGGACGATCGACTTTTCTGTCAGTGCATTAACAATTTCCTTCGCCGTGTTGACAGTAATACGTTTAGGAGCAGATTTTTGTATTTATTTTCTTTAAAGTTCATTAAGCTTTCTGCGCATGCAGATTAATTATGTTCCTAATATTCCAACAGTTTCAAGCATTAATTCTCCAAATATATGTTTGTGGGGTTTTTGGCTCTCTCCTGCCTTCTGAAATTTCCACTTTGTATGAATTATTACCTTTAATGGGATTTGGCATTTCTCTGAGCTGGTTTTCAATTTTGTTTATTTTTCTTTCTGTTCTTCGGATCTCATCACTTCTATCTACGCATCTCCTAACCTACAGATTTGTTCTCTTGCCACCTTAGATTATAGTTTGTATACCTCTGGTGAATTATAATTTTGGTTATTGTATTTTTGACTCCAGAATTTTCACTTGGCTCCTTGGTTATTTATTTATTTAGATTTGCTACTATTCTTTATTTTATTACATATTATCACCCACACTGTTTAATTATTCAAAGACAGTTTCCTTTAGTTCTTTGGATATAGGCATAATGTCTTTGACATTTTTGTCTGCTAGGTCTTGGCATCTGGGCACACTCAAAGGAAGTTTCTACTGAACATACTTTAAAATTTTGGTATAGGTTACATTTTCCTGTTCTATTATATCTTTACTTTTTATTGAAAACAGGACAATTTGGATGAGGGATTGTAGCTACTCTAAAAAAAATCATTACCCTCCTGTGCACGGTCCTGCCCATGACTTGTTGCTCTTTGTTTAGTGGCTCTTCTGACCAGGGAAGCGTGTTTCCCCACAGTGTGTCATTTCTCAGAAAGTACTGTTTAGGGACTGCAGTCTTTCAACCATCAGAGCTGACTGGTCTCAGTAGCCTCTCTGTGATGGTGGCTTAGGGAACTCTATTAAGCTTTGAGTTGGTCTGACATGGGGCATCACATCCAGCTGTTGCTAATTGCCAGCTGATTGTTTTAATTCTTTTTTTCCTGACCACATGCTGTGAGCATAAATTGCTTCACAATCTGATTCACTTTGGAGTAGGCAAGTTTGCTTAAGCAGGCTTTGCCTGTCTCTGAGGCTTGCTCCCATCTCAGGAAGGCTCTTCTTGTCTTTTCTCTTAGTTCTCTGTTATACTTCTATTGTATCTAATGCTTTACTTGTTAAGATTGCTATCATTTTACTACCAGCCCCCTGTAATTTGCCTAATTTCTCATGCATGACTTGCCTGTTCCACATAAAGTCAGCTCCCTGAAACTGAGCTACAGCCTGCGTGGTCCCCTGGGTAGAAGAGCTATGCCATGCATTGGGGCTGGGATTGAGGATCATGCGCTACTTTTCACCTAGACACACATATTCTGTGGCAGGGACTTTGCATAGGGATGGTGACCTTTGGTCTTCTTGATTTGGCCCTTTCTTCGTGATGTGCTTCCTCTACATGAAACCCGGGGCATAAGTAATGAATGTCCAGTATACTCGGTCTGCTGTGCTTGGATCCAGCTTCTGTTGATGAGGGAAGGCGTAGTGGGCCGGGAGAGAACTCTGATCCTCCTGCCTGCCTGCTGTTGCCAAGAAGAGAGCTCAGGTAATACAGAGGTTGGGTGGGGGTGAGATATTTTGGCTGTCTATTGCTCCATATCACAGCTCTAGACTGGTGCTTGGAGAAGAGGAAGTCTCATTGTCAGGGCCACAGGCTAGAGAAGAGATTTTTTGACAGTGAAATTGATATGCGGACCAGTATGGGACCAGATCATAGCTTAAGGGGCATGGTAAGGACCTTATTGCTTTCGTGTTAACAATTAACAGACCATAGCGTGGTAGTTTAGTTTTGCTGTGTGGGCTCTTCTTTCTTATCAGTTTGATACACTATCTTCACAAGATCTTTCTGCTCTAATTATTAGTCCTGATTTGTCCCATGGAAAGCTAAAAGTTCCCACAGCCAGTGTTTCTTCCCTATTTTTGTGGTAGCTTAGCCATTGATGCAGCCATCTCTGTGACAGTTGAAGCTGGAAAATCTCTCCGGTGATCTTTCTGCATTTAATTATATTTGGCTTACTTGTGACTAAGTCCCACTGTTCTCACAGTCCCCACTGGGCTTTCTCAAATCTTGTTCCCTTACACAGTCACCATGATTGATTGCAAAACACCCACTTTCGTGGATTATAATCAATCTTTGATTCTTTTCCACTAACCCTTTGCTCCTCTCACTCTGTTGACCATGACCTTCACTTGCCATCCCTTGAACAACAAAATCCGTGCTCCTTGGAATGCCCTCTGAACACACTGAAGGCACAAATGAATGCATGTTTGGTAGTTCTTTGCCTGCTCCTGATAGAATTCTTTAGCATGTCTTAGCTATAACTGGTCTGAATTTATTGAAACTGTGAGATGGGGATTAGGCTTCAATATCCTCTCCAATAACAATCCTCTGTAGATTCCAGAAATTATTATTTTCAGAGCAACGAGATGCAGAAAAAGGATAAGGCTTCAGTTGATGGTAAATCTCTATTTCATCAAATGAAGAAGCATGCAACTAAGTATATCCGATGTGCACATCATGAAATGCTGTATTAAAATGAACTTTGATATGTAGATGCCTTTATATCATACTGCAGACAGTGAGGCTACATTAATGAGTAGTTTTATTTTCTTTGATACATAAACTGTATTACTCCTAACTCCACCACATAAATTGTTCATTACACATCGCTCTCCAATGACCAATTGCCTTCCTAATTTTTGTCTTTTTATTTGCCTGAGTTGGTACAAGGCGTCACATTTCCTTCTTGCTAGTATGAAATGCAGCCGTCCTGTTTCAAGGTTTCTTAAGGAAACCTTGGCCCTCTCCAGTTTTGCATTATCTGCATTTCTTGCTGAAGGCTTTTATTATTCCTTGATCACTTAGCAGATTCACTTTTAAAACTCAGTTAAGAACAGTATATCCGGGACCAGATCGAGAGCATTCTTATATTCATTAAATTTATTGGTACATTTTAGACATACAATATGATGACATTCATCGTTAGGAACTTACTTTACATGATATGTCTTGATTGTTGTTTTTTCCCTCCCTTCCCTGCCCTCTCTTCAACCCTTCCACCCCTCCCTATTTACAAATACTTTGTTTCTGTTTTTTCCTTTTCTTGTATTTACTCCTTTCTCTTTTTTCCTTTCCCCTTCTCCTGCCATTTCCCCTTCCTCTTTGGACCTTTTCTTTCTATTTCCCAAAAGAATTAAAGGAATCATACCACAGCAATATATGTACACCCATGTTTATAGTGGCACAGTTTGTAATAGCTAAAACTTGGAAACAGCCCATCTGCCCATCAGTTGGAGACTGGATAAAGAAGATGTGGGATTTTTAAAAATAAAATGGAGTACTATTCAGCCATAAATAACAAGAAACTGAAGACATTTATAACTAAATGGCGGCACTGAGGCCACTTGAAAGTGGATGAAAAGAACACACATGTATAAATACTGAATAGGTTTTCTGGTGTGAGAAACTGAAAGTTTAAATACAGATCAAAATGTATAATAGATTATGTGAAATAGCATTTTTTTTTCAGCACGGGGATCAAACTCAAGACCTTGTGCTTGCAAGGGCATGGGGAAACTACAAGATATATGTAAAGGTATAAATTCCCAATTATGAATGTCATCGTACTGTATACCTAAAATGTATAAATAAACTGAATTACAGAAAAAGGAAGAAGTGGGAATAAGGAGATGGTTTTCAAAAAAAATATCATGCGGTAACCAGTTTAAAACTCATAGGTAAACTGAGTCACACAGTTACATTTTGAATAACTTCATGCTGAAATTTCAAATTATATTACAAACAATTTGCAAAGCCTGTTTTACGTAAGCATCGCCAGGCTGTAATAATATTCGAGAACCATCATGTACCCAAAGGAAGAGACTGCAGCAGTACAAAAGACTGCTTGCTTGGGAGCTGTACTCAGAGATCACGACCACAGGTAGGATCACAAGTCGTGGAGAGGGTAGGACTCTACGATTAGCTGCTGATGAGGATGGAGTCAGCAGTAATGTCTCTGCTGAAGCGCCAGGAGCTGTATTAAAAATACACATGGATTGAGGTCATTCAACTGGGATCTGTCTACATCTCATTCGTCCAAATCTTTTTCAGTTGTCCTGGAACTTAGTTTCATTCCGCCCCCAAAATGTACCCTTTGGTGCAGCACATAGCTGGTAATACAGTTTGTTACTTGAAGTCATTTTGATCACTCTATTGTTTTTAATTATTTTTCTCATCACTTTTACATTTCTCTTTAATGTCCATTGGATTTCAGTGGCTAAAGATTGCAAGCATTAGTAATATTACATATTAAAAAAATGATGAGTGCGGCTTTGATATCATTTACAAATGTGCCTCAAGATGACCAAAAGATGCACTAGATTCATTCATTTGACCCACGTTTTATGCACCCTCCAGATTACTCATACACTATAAAAGCCAGGGCTAGATAGTGGACATAGGAGTTATATCTATGTTCTTTTAAAATATTACAATTCTTTGCATTTATACATTTTTTCTAAGTGCTACAGATATCAACCAAAATATTTCATTTTCATGATTTTATAAAAGAACACAAAAGCATAAAAATAATTCAGAAAACTAAAGCAATTTTTGTGTGTCAAAATCCAAACTATATTTTAACTTAAGTTTTAGACTCTGAAGTAAAATAGCATTTTATCTTAAACTTCTGTCTTGATAATTGCTACTTTTAGAAAGAGGGTTACAAGTAGTAATAATAATATTTGAATTGCATATAATAATTTTATACAAAAAAGATATAAATTTTTCTTTTAACTAAGAACTTTAGAATTGTATTTAAATGACCTTTATGCTACAATTAATATAATGTGTATATGTTAAATATTATAGATTCTTTGAGCAAATATTTGACTTTAAGCAATAGTCTTTATTCCGCTTTGAAATTTAATAAAATCCAACTGACTATGAGTTAAGTACTACTTTATCTCAGTTTTATAATTAAAGGAAAAGAAAAAATAGTAGAGACTTTCAAAAGTGTTCCCAATCTTTTCATGTCATATCATATTTTAAAAGCAAGATGTTTAATAATAAGATGGCTTATATGGAAAGGAATGTCAGAGAAAATATTATTATACAAGGCTGGATATTAGATTATCTCTAATGCTCATTTTGCTAGGCAATATTGTAGCTCATGAATTCGCTAAACTTCTCAACTGTCAGTAAAATAATGGGGAAAAAACAAAGCACTTGAATATAGCATTATCTGCTTTCTTTTAAAATATTGGTTTCTAGCTGACATGTACCATTATTCTTTTCAGAGGAAGAAGAATCTTTCCTTTATTTTTTTTAAAAAGATATTAAATGTGTAAGTATTGTATTTAACTAAAAGAAAGTTTGAGAATTTCTCATGAGGAAAAGGGCCAGTTGTCATGCATCGGAGGAGTTTAACTGTTCTGGAGCACAAGAGTATTGGTTAGGAATAGAGTCAACGGAAATGTGCAAATTCATTAGCTGGGCTTCCAGGTTCAGAAGTATGATGGTCCACATTGATGACACTGATTTTTAGTGAAATAACAAAGTCCCCATCCTCTGTAAATTAACACCCACATAAACAAAAATTACAGAGATACAGAGATAACTCACTCTAGTGTGGGTCAGACACAATAGACAAGCCCTGATGTGTAGTTGGGCTGAGCCAGGCTGTACGTTTAACCAAAGTTAAATGATGACTTCAAACACACATTGTGTTCCAGACTGAGGGAGAAGGAACCTGAGAGCTCGGAATAGTATTACATAAGGAGGTGGTTAAGCTACTGAGCAAGTTTTGAAGCAGGGGAAATAACTGTTTAGAAAAATGTGTGAGAAAGATTATTTCCTGCAAAGCAAACAGATTTAGGAGGATGTACAAGAATAAAGGCATTGGAATGTACGTCATGCTGCTATTCTGAACCCCTGCCCCCGACCATTTTTTTTTTTTACTGTCCTAGGATATTCCTCACTGAGCTGCATCCACATCCCTCTCATTTATTTATTTATTTGTTGTTTTGTGTTTTGAAAAAGGGTGTTGATAAGTCATTCAATTTCCTAATCTGGGCTTGCATTTGCGATTCTCCTGCCTCAGGCTTGAAATTTTTGTAGGTAGACTTGAGGAGGGCAAATATTTGTTCACTCTGAGTGCACACGTCTAACTTCATTATAGTTCTCTCGTCTTGAAACACAATTTGCATTAATGGCCAGGACTTAATCTGACTATAAAAGAAAGTAGCTTTTGGAAATACTCTTTCTTTCCTATTTCATCTCTTTGTGCTATCTTGCCTATATATCAACTTTAAAAGAATTTGTTTCTCTACAAAAATGATGTGTAGAGTAGATAAGAATTTGATCTATTATTTACAATGGAAACACTAGATTAACATAAAATATTGTAGTAAAATGTGGCAAAAAATTACAAGATCAATACTGGAGTGAATATTAAATATAAATATCAGTTTCTTTTATGCTACATCTTGCTTTTATAGGTAGAAATATTTTAGCATTTTTCTTAGTTTTTGTTTAATTTTTATTCATTCCAAAGTTATAGGAATGTAGCTATCAGAAAACAGATAAAGCAATAATCCTTTGCAATATACGTATTATTAGTAAATAATGCAATGGAAAATATATTTGATTATTAAGGAGGGGCTTATAAAATATAGAAGAGAAATTGTGGAAGCCTTCAATATTTCTTGAAAGAGTTTAAAATATATTAATGAAATGAGAGACAGAATCTTGAATTTAAAATTTTTGATCTGATAAACTCTAGGGTAATTTACTTCTTTTGATTTATTTTTGTTTCCAGAAATGAATTCTCACCTGAAATTGGATTTTTTGAAATTTTAACAGAATTATATGGACTTGATAGCATTGTATGTATTGCCTGAAAGTCTATATATAGAAAAGTCTTCAAAGGCTAATGTGTGTGTGTGTGTGTGTGTGTTTGTGTGTGTTTTTACTCAGATTATATTCCATACAAAAGCAGTCAGCATAAACTATAGAGAAGAATGTGACAAAGAAATGAATAAATATATGTAGAATGATGGAATGAATAAAAAATTTCAGTGAATAACAACTAAAATTAAAAATGTTATGGGTTAGATCTAAAATGGTCTTGTGTTGAGAGGTGGGGTTTTAGAAGGATAATGAATCCAGAGGTCCGAATGTACTCGTCAGTGAATTAACCCGCTGTGGAGTCCACGGCTCTAGTGCTGTTGGGAAGCGGGACCAGGCTGGAAAGGCAGGTCTTTGGGAGTGAGGTGCTCCTTTAGAGCTGCATCCCTCTCTCTCATCTTCCTCCTTCTCTCTGGTTCCCAACTGTCCGGAGTTGAGCAGTTTTCTTCCAGTTGGCTCTCACTACATCCACTTTCAACCTTGGAGCCAGCCCATCCCAGACCAAACTCTCTGAAACAGATCCAGAATAAATCTTTCCTCCTTTAATTTTCAGCTGCAGGGTATTTTGTTCCAGCAACAAGATAATAATACAAAAAATGAAGTAAATTTCCAATCATGTTAGCAAATATAGGAAAGTGGGAGAGAGGAAGGTAGATTGGCACAATAAACACTGCTAAGTCCAAGAAATTTTCCAACTTTAAGAGTTATCTGTGGTTTCTCAGTGGAAAGTCTTAACTTTATTT
Source organism: Fukomys damarensis (assembly GCF_012274545.1). NCBI lineage: Eukaryota > Metazoa > Chordata > Mammalia > Rodentia > Bathyergidae > Fukomys > Fukomys damarensis. The sequence goes on along the minus strand of NW_022900941.1, from coordinate 6,372,094 downwards.
TCATTATATTATTCCATTGATCAGATATTCAAAAGACATTGTGTGCCGAAATTGCTTCTAAATATTTCAATAAGCGCAGGACAGTGTTAAATTTTGCAAAAACAATGTTGCTCCTTTGCTGTGCCCCTCTGCCAGGCCACACTACCTTGGACCCAGCCAATTATGGACTGAAACCCCTATCATCTGTGAGCTAAAATAAACTTTTCTTCCTTTAACTTAATTTACTGGCATTAGGAATATCGTGCCAGAAATGAGAGAGTAACTAAGACATACACTAAACTATATTTCTCATACATAGAAACATAGTTTAGTGGGATCTAAATCCCACTAAAGAGACAGATTGTCCTCTATAGATTCCGAGACTCTAAATATCTTAATCCTATCATAATATGAGCAATTAATTGTTTTTATATGCATACTTTATTTTATAAAACATAACAGTGATGAATTTTCAATTTACCGTATTAGCCTAAATGTTTTTGGAAAGACACAATCTTAGAGGCAGTATGAGCTTTCAGAGTGCTTACACCCAGCAGGTAGAGAAATATTTCAAAAGGTAATTTGGATATCAAGCTTCCGATTACTACTACAAGCCAATAAGAGAAGCGTCACAAGGTAGCGAATGATTAATAGCCACCTGAATTGCATTGACAGTAATTGATTCAGGCCTTCACGAAGGAAGAAGTCATCTGTTGACCTCGAGAAATACAGAGGTGAGCCTGCGCTGGGTGATTCTTGGTTAAAAAACAAGCGGAAGGACAAAGCATGACCAAGGACCATTGAAATCTGTTAAAAGATTAAAATGTCTAAATGTAGTTGACACTTTCTGCCTCTTTAGAATTATAATCGGTGGTTTGCATATGTTAATTTCATTAAATTTCACTACCCTGGAAATTAGGTATTAGCACTGACTTCATAGAAAACAATTAAAAAAGAGAACTTGGATTCTGAGAGTGAATGATTGAGGCAATGTCATGTGACAGTTGAGGAACGGTTTGAATTTTCATCAATGACGCCAAATCTTGCTTGTTCTCTGCCACATCCCACTCGCTCTAACCTGCAGCATATTTAGAAGAAAGGGCTGTACCAAGCAGATGATTACATCTTCTGAAGCATCATAACTTCCACTTGTAACACATTTTGAGACTATCAAGTTCAGTCCTTTAGAAGTTGGGATTTTTTTCATCCCTGGTCTGTCGTAAACTAATTGACTTTTCTTATAGAGATACAAATCATCCATGATTATGTTAATATGAAGAAGTATCGACAGTAACCAAAAGTCACAGAAACAGGAGAATGCGTAGTCCAGGGATCTGAGGAAAGGGGAACGGAGGAATGCTGTCCAAGGATCACAGAGGTTCGGTCATGCAAACATTTCTAGGGATCAGCTGAATAATGCTGTGCTTCTAGATAATCATTCTTTATTATTTACTTAAAATTTGTTGAGTGGATATATCTCATTTTATGACTTTTACTATAATAACAAATTAAAAATTGTCACATCAGGAAGTTATTTCCTTCAAGAACTTATGACAATCGGGATCATCAGAGATATCTTTAAAATATCACCATTATTTGCATACTATGGAACTAAGGAGTATTTGAAAGACATTTCATGTAGAAACAAATTCAATCTTTTACCTCAAAAAAGGGCAGTTATATTTCTCCTCTTTTATCACCAAAAATGGCGGTAACTAATTTCAAACAAAATGTAGACAATGTCATCTGTATTTAAATATTAAAAGTTTACATGTTCTACTATCTAGAATCGGCATTAAAATATGTCCATCCATATTCTCACATTTTTAGAAAGGATAAAATCACAGAGGATATTCCTATCCTAACTATGAAAAAGATCATATTTTTCTAAAGTGTATTAAAGAGTTGAGTTTGGAAAGCAAACAACTGAACTAAATTCTAAGGAATGATGGATATCTGCAGGAAAGACAGGATACCAATTTTTTCTTCGTTACCAGAGCACAAGAGAAAGGGTTGGGCACTATAACAATAGGTTAGATACAAACAACAACAACAAATGATCTCCTGTAGTCTGAATATAATCAACTATGACATTGTAGAATAACTATGAGCCCCAAACCTAAGAGGCAGTTGTGTTTATCTGTGAACTATTTTCCACAGGATTCCCCTGAATAGCCAAGATAAAATTTGAGGCAGGTAGAGCAACAGAGAGAGAGTTCCAATTGTTTACACAGAGAACCTAAATCCCTTCTATTTTCCAGCCTTTTCTTTTATGTTAAGGAAAGTTTAAGCTGATAGGGGAGAGACAGGGAGTTCTCTCATCCTCAAGGCTTGATAGGGGTAGGGAGCAGATTATGCTGTGTCTACCCAGGATGGGGTGGAGGAATAAAAAGTCCTATACAGTACACCATTAGCAAATCTAACACTATGGGATGAGGGGCAGGAAAGCACTCCACTCCCAAATCATCCCTGTCCCAAGAACAGGGCTGACTTTGGTTAAACTAGGAAATACTAGACGTCCCCAATCCTGTGGCCAAAGCATACAAGTCTTCTCTAAGACTGAGACCGGGACATACACACCTAGGTACACCTTGCACAAAGTGATAAGCAAAAGGAGGCTAGCGCTGGGACAAGGTATCAATGCATGCACACAAAGATAAGGTGAGGCAGAGTGTAATCAATGTAGTGTTCTCAAGAAAACCTTATGGGTCTGTAGGTCTCAAGAAAGCAGCATATGGCAGGAGTCCTCCTTTCACAAATAAACTAGAGATTCGGATTGTATTTAAAGACTCAAAAGCCAGTGATATATTGTCTACAAAGCTTTTACTTTAAGTATAAAGTTATACATAAAAACAAGGAGACAGAAAAGGACGTCCCAGGCAAATTATAATGAAAAGGTAATAAACTATGCAAATGTAAGACAAAGACAAGGCCCAATAAAAATATTACAAGGGCTACATGGAAACACTATTGAATAATAATGTCGTAAATTCCAAAAGACTTAGCAATAGTCCAATAAATGCTCAATAAGCAGAGATCCAAAATACGTGAAGCAGAATTTGAAAGCACGACAAAATAAATTGACAAAATCGCAGATGTACTTAGAGAGTTCAAAAATGTCCTTTAAATATTTCATAGCAGGTTGAAAATCGAATGTGCAGACAATTTGAACAAACCCCATGACCTACCTGACCCTTCCAAGGCACTTCATTCAACAATAGATACAGATAATATATGAGTCCGCACGCTGCACCCATCAGGGTACACTGTTATGCCAAGTAATACAGCAAATTAATAAAATCGACAAGATCGATATCATAGAAATGGTGCCTTTGGACCAAAACAAATAAACTAGATATCGCGAGCAAAGTAATGCTTGTGAAAAGTTGAAAATAGAAACATTGCAAATACATACAAGTTAATAGAGTTACTTGTATCGATCCCGAAGGTCACAAAGGAAATAAAAGGGAAAATTATATAGTATGTTAAGTTGAGGAAATATAAAAATACAACAAATCAAAATGCACAGAATACAAATTAAAAATATTTAGAGAGAGATATGACGGGTGAAGAAAAATATAGTCAATTTTTAAATTAAAAATAATCACATTACAGTAAAAGATATATTACCAAAAAGAATGGAATAAGTTGGTACCGAGCAAAGGCCATATATATATATAAACATATATATACACACACACATATATATATATATATATATATATATACACATACAC
>NW_022900941.1:6346542-6368304 GCF_012274545.1 Fukomys damarensis | reverse complement strand
ACACACACACACACACATTTTTATTTTATTTATTTATTTTTTTTGTACGGGGGATGGAACTTGGGTCCTTGTACTTGAGAGGCAGGAGGCCGAACCACTGAGCCAAACCCCCAGTCCCAAAGGAGATATTTTGAGTATAGTATTTCGGGAGACATTAATAACAATGTCTTTTACTTTAATTTTAATTTAAACATTTACCTCTTGTTAATCAAGCACCTAAAGCAATTTCTGTCAAATAAAAACATTATATTGAGCCAGGGATTTAGCTCAGTGGTGCCTCAGCCTGCCTCGAAAGCTCAAGAGCCTGAGTTCGATCCCCAGTACCAAAACAAACAAACAAACAAACAAAAACGATCATCATCAAGCTTATTCCTCAAATCCGATACTGTGCATCTGATGACCTTTCTCCATTGTCAAAATGATCGCGAAGGGGAAAAGTTTAAAATTGTTTCAGGCCATTGAGGCAGAAAAGACTGTGAAACTAAGGATTTTTGTCAAAGAGGACTCCCCAGACTGTCTCACGAAGTGCCGGGAATAACGCAGGAAGTCTGTGCAAAGTGAGGATACACATTTCAGTGGGATTAACATCAATTCGTCTTTCACTACAATGTTGTTTTTATTTTAAACAATCACCATAGTTCTTGATTATAGCTCTTAGAAATATAAAACGTTGATACTAAAGGAGAAGAGTTTTCAAAACAATCATTTAACCTTCAATCTCAAGCAAGTAGGAAGAGTAATTAAAACTAAATCGAGGTAAAAAATTAAAAAGTTACAATTAGAGTAGAAAAAGATGAAATAGAAACAGTAAAGAAATAGAGAAACCAAATGAAGCAAAAACCTGTTTTTTTGTTTTGGTTATTTATTTATTTATTTATTTTGGTTTTTTGAGACAGGGTTTCACTATGTTGTTGAGACTGACCTAGAATTCACTATGTAGCCCAGGCTGGTCTCGAACTCAGCGATCCTCCTGCCTCAGCCTCCCGAGTGCTGGGATTACAGATGTGAGCCACCACGCCCAGCTGAAAAAAAAAAACCTGTTTTTTGAAAAAAAAGATAAAAAATGAAAATTTCTAAGTAGACTGATAAAAAGTAGAAAAAAAGTCTAGCCAGTACTACTGAATTATAATAAATAAAAGGGCAACACATAGACCCAAGCATTTTATATTAAGGATGTTGGATATATTTTCTAAATGAATTGGATAATAATGGTGAAACTTTTTTAGGGAATAAAATCTTTGAAAACTAGTAACTTTCATAACTTCATCTGAAAGTATTAGATTTAATGAACAAAATTATATTTATAGAAAATATTCAATTTGTAGCTTATGAATTTCACCTTAGATGAAATGACTTAGCTAATGAGATCTACCTAAAATTTAAAAAAGAAATAATGTCCATTTAATATCTATTCTTCAGAAAAGTAAGAGGCTATATTTTCCTATGCGTTTTATGACATTAGTCATCCTAATAACTACACAAATGCAATGCAAGAAGGATCTAAAATTTAGCTCTTTTCATAGAGTTATACTCATCAATATACCTAACAAATGGGAAGCAAATATGATATAGCAATTTATAAAAAGATAATAAAACATGTGAGATATGTACAATGAGTAGATTTTTATCAATATGCCAAAATAGGTCATTCATCATATCAATAGAAAAAATATTTCTGTGAATACAGGAAAATAACTAATAAAACTCAAGTTATATTTATGTTATATGTACCCAGCGAAGTGGAACAAAGATGAGTCTTCTCAGTCTTGAAAAGGGAAGCCACGCCCATCCAGACATGGTAGTGCATGCTTGTAATCCCAGCACTCTGGAAGGCTGAGGCAGGAAGATCTTATGCTCCAACAGGATCTGTACAGCATACCAAAATCTTGTATCTCCCTATTCCATTTTTAAAAAGGACTAGAGAATGGAACTGTATTATATGCCTAAAAAGTACCAATAAACTCAATGAAAAAGAAAAAAAAAATACAAAAAGGACCAGAGATGTAGCTCAGTGTGAAGATCTTGGTTTCAATCCACAGTGTTGCAAAAACAAACAAACAAAAAAATAAAATACACACAAAAAAACCATACAAACAACTCTATTATGCCCAAAGAACACTTTGAAATATATTGATTAAAATAATGTCAAAGAAATAGAAATCTTAGGGCTAAAGCTAAAAAATGTTTCAGATTTATAGGTAAAAATGTACAAATTTAGATAAATGAATAGAGGAAGTCTGACATTTGGGGCTGGGGTATACCATATCCAGAGAATGAGAGATTAGAATCCCATCTGTGACTGTTAAGGTTTGGCTTGGGGATTTACCTGGGGACCTGTGTGCACACTTCCTGCTGTGTCTGAGTGGGTGGTGGAACTGGGACTTGGAGTATAGTAAGAGGTCCCTGGCTCCTTTCTTACTGGCTCTGCCCCTGCTATGCTGCTTCCTGAAAACATGACCTTGTGCCATAATGTTCCTGCCTTACGATCAACTGACCATGTACTGAATCCTCCAAAATTGTGAGCTAAATGAAGTCTCTTCTCCTTAAGTTGTGAATGTTGGGTATTGTGTTTCACTGACTATAAAGCTGACCAATACATCAATAGTAATCCAACCAGATCATTACAGAGAAGTGCATAAACTACTATTTCTAGTATTTCGATGGAAAAGTAAAGAATGTAGGAACGAAAATGTTTGAAAATCAATACCGTTTAAAAATACATGTTACCTTATTTCAAGATATAACACAGAAGTACATTTATGAAGACATTGTGGTATTGGTTTCAGGGCAGACAGACAGACAGAATCAACTAGAAAGCCCAGATATAAAATCCATATAAATGTGTTCAACTGATGTTTGTTAGAGAGACTAAGCTAATCCAGTATTGCATACCCAAAAGAAAACAGGAGTCTTTTCAGCAAAGTTTACTGGACTAATTTAATAGCCAATTGATATTGCTTTTTGTTCCTGTGACCAAAGTACGTGACTCCCACAACATAAAGGATGAGAGATTGATCCTGGCTCATAGTTTCAGACTGTGGGCAGCAGACTCCAAGGTAGAAACACAGCAAAAGGGTGTGGTGGAGAAAAATGTCTCACTCCATGGTAGCTTCAGGAAACAGCACATTGTATTGAGGACATAAGTGGATTAGTGCACTGGTGTGTATAGCATCTTTGTGATCTATCCACTCTTCAGAAATCCCTAAATCCAGCTGATGATTAGCATTGCAAATATCACAATAAAAATGGAATAAAAGTCTTATCACTTCTTCACACTCTAGATAATATTCAACACCAAAGGAATCAAAAATATGAATCATAATTATAAAACTGAAGAGTCTAAAGTAAAACACAGAAGAGACGTTTTGTCTTTGGCTACATGTAAATTTTCTTGATAGATATGAGAACTACAAAACTGTATACAATGAGAAATCTACTTGCAAAACCAAAAATAATTTTACATGTACACAAAGAGAATGAAACCAGATGAAAAGTGCAGTAAAGCGAAGACTCCCTACACGTACTTTCTTTAAGAATGAAAAACTGACTAGGAGTAGAGGTTCCACTTGACCCAGCCATCCCTCTGCTGGGGTTCTTTCCAAAAGAATTAAAAGAATCATATCACAGTGATATATGCACACCCATGTTTATAGCGGCACAGTCTGTAATAGCTAAAACTTGGAAACAGCCCATTTGTCCATCAGTTGGAGACAGAATAAAGAAGATGCGGATTTTCTATAAAATGGAATACTACTCAGCCATAAAGAATGAGAAACTAGAGTCATTCCTAGGAAAATGGATTCATCCTGAGGATATACTTTTAAGTGAAAATAAGTCACTTATATGTAAATACTAAATAGTTTCTCTGGTGTAAAAACTGTAATTGTTCATAAGATCCTAATGGTACAATTGACAATGTGCAATAGGAAGAAAAGGGCTAAAGGTGTAGGGGAAGTGGGAAGGGTAGGGAAAGGAAATAAGGGAAAAGAAAAAAATATGAGAAAATGAAAAAATGGAAACAAAGTTTTTGTAAATAGCGAAGGGAGGAGGGGGTGCAGGGAGGGCAGGGACAAGGGGAAAAGAATGAGAACCGAGACCTGTCATGGAAAGATCCCCATGATGAATGCAACTTAACTGTGTACCTAAAATGTACCAATAAACTCAATGAGGGGAAAAAAAGAAGAATGCCGAACTGCAGAGAACACGCTGATCGGGGGCCTGGTGCTGATGAGAGAAACCTGACTGCCAAAGACAACACAGGAATGTGTTGGGATGGGGACATTTATGCTATTTTAAATATTTGTCAGAATTCGTTGAGTTATTCAAATAAAACTAGATTGATTTATCTATATGCAAATTTTGCGGGTATAAACTCCAATAAAAATACCTTTAAGGTATTCTTTTGACGTGCTTACAGGCTTCAGGGGCAATATTAATATAGACAAAAATATAGTGTTGCAATTTGGCAAAACTCTGCGATTACAAATGGGCCTACCTAATAATGGCATGTGTGAAATTTAGTACGAAAGCCAACCAACAAACAAAAGTGTGAAAAGGTGAACTCCAGCCACCATGTTCTTCCTCACACAAAGGGCTCCCCATCTACGCAAATCCTTTCTGGTCAGTGCTTTCAGCCCCTCGACCTTCCAGCTGCCTTTTCAGCTACTAAGAGATCTGTCAGTACTATATTTCTTTTTTTTTTTTTTTTTTTTTTTTTTTTGGTACCGGGGATCGAGCTCGAGTCCTTGAGCTGACAAGGCATGCAGTGGAACCTCTGAGCTAAATCCTCGTCCCAGTACTATATTTCTGTATAAAACATATTTAAAATCAACTGTATATTCTTTCCCTAGGGAGACTAAAAGCAAAGGTATTTACTTATACAATAATGAGGAGAATTAAAGCTCATCTCTACTACCTTGTATTTAGGTATCTTTCCTCCCATCTGGCTCCTTTTGCCTACAAAGTCAGCTCAGAGATGTGCTACTGCGATCACCCAGCCCAGCAACACTGGGCAATCAATTCAGCCTAGCTGGACAGGTTTTGTTTCACGGGAGTGTGTATGTGGTTGAGTATACTTTACTTTTCTCATGATCTGCAACTTGACAAATAAGCTTTCAGTGCTTACCTTCTGTGATATTTTAAAAGATCATTTTAAGTTTTGACTTTAAATTTCCAGTTCATAAATGCAGAATCCAAATCAAGGACTACACAGCAAATCTATTCTGCATTGTCGCGCTTACACAGTTATCCCCCCAAAACTAAACTCATTGTGTTATCTTACTTTATCAAAACGAATACTCCTGCAGAGCCTTGAGACACCAGTTTAGTGCTCAAATTTACCTCTCTTGATACTTGAGATGAGCAGTAGAAGTGGAGATCATGCTGAATCCTCTCGAGGCTTGACCATGTTTACCTTATTTTCTGAGTATTATGATGTTAATATAGCAATTTGTTCATCGTCTGGAAGAAAAGCACGATTTGGCTAGTATTCCTACTTCATATTATTGGGTTGGATATCTTAAAATCTGTCTTTAAAAAAAATTGCAAACAGAACAAAAACTATAAAAAAAGAAAACAGCTGATTTTGAGAGTAAGAGGTCAAATAAATTAATACAAATAACTACTCCCCTAGGGATATTAATATGTATTCATGTATTTCCCATTTTGTTCATTCTTTTGTAAATTTTTAATTTATTCCTTAAAATTAGAATTTGGCTAATTATTCAAAATAACTTGTGACTCTTTGCATGTATTGTAAATACATATTTTACAGAAAATATCTGTATTTTTCTTTTTTTAGGGGTTTTGCTCTGGAGAGTTTTATATTTTATAATATAAAGTCATAATGCAAGTCATTTCTTTCTCAGCCTATTTTAATTTTAATAAAGATTTTTTTCTTTTATATCTCCTTTAACTTGCTTTTATATTTAGTGTGTAATTCACTTGGAACTCATAATGTTCTCTAGTTTTACTGCAAATGATTTAGTGCTTTAACATATTGTAAAATCATTAGTAGTAAGTTTTAAGAAAGACTCTCATGGTTTTTATGTACTTTCTTACTCTTTCATCTCTTTGTCAAAATTTTCTTAGTAATAGTTACTGAATTTTAGCAATTATCATTTCAGCATGCTTTAAAACATTTTCACTTTCATTCATTTTTATGTTTGCCAATATTAAACTACTCTTTTACTCTTGAACATAATAGATTAGAAAACATACACTAGTATTTTATTTTCTTCTATTTTCATAAAATACATTTTATGGGCAAAATTAATATTGAAGTGAGCCAGAGTAGTACTGAAGAGGTCTTCAGCAGGAATCATTTGACGTGACTGTCCTTGAATAGGTCATAAATTTTGACCCATAACGTTATTTTTTTACTTTTACTTTTATCATATTAGCATGCTTGCAGTGCATGAAGTTTACACTCATCTTAGGGAGTCGGTAAGTGAACAGCGCACAGCTAGTCTCTTTCAAATGTCCTTCAACTTCTCATCCACCCCCACCCCTGACTCTACATCTCCTCACTAGTTTACATTTCTACGATTATTCTTGTTAATTAGAAATAATGCTTAACCTCCTGTAAGCATTTGGGCCCTGTAATTGACGTATTTCAATCCCTCTTACTCCGCCTTCTCCTGCCCCTCCCCTCGCCACTTTAGGTCTCCTAAAATCCTTCTCATTTGCAAGAGATCTATCCTCTTGTTTCCAGCTAGCCATCCTTCTATTTACCTTGCTCACATGCCAGATATGATGTAGTAACCAAACTTGTGTGTCTGATTTATTTCACTTAACATTATATTTTCCAGGTGCGCCTATTTTCCTACAAATATCTTTAATTTCTTCTTCATATCCGAGTAGAAATCAGTTATGTGGAGATACCACATTTTCTTTATCCATTCACCCGTTGAGAGGCATACATGCCGCTTTTGGGATTTGGTTATTATGAGTTAGGCTGGTATAAACGTTGGTGTGCACGTAGCACTGTGATATGATGTCTTTGGCTCTCTGACGAAGACTCCTAGACGAGGAAGAGCTGGCCATATGGAATTTCCAAGTTTAGTTCTTTAAAAAAAATCTCCATATCGACTTCCATACTGGTTGTACTAGTTTATATTCCCACTAACAATGTCGGAGGCTTCCTTTTTTCACTGCAGCCAGGCCAGCATGTGTTATTCTTTGACTTCTTGATGACTGTCATTCTTCCTGGTATAAAATAAAATTTTAGCCTTGTTTTAATTGGTATTACTCTAAGCGCCAGAGATGTTGAATATTTTTTCAAATGTTTCTGGACCATTTATACTTCTTCTGTGAAAGGTCTGTTTCACTTGCCCATCTCTTGATTGGGTCATTTATTTTAGGTGATTTGATCTTTTGAGTTTTTCATATATTCTAGATATCAGTCCTTTATCTGAGGAATAGCTTGCTATTTTTTTTCTTAATCTGCAGGTTGCTCTGCACTCTACTAATTGATTCCTTTGCTGTAACAGCTACTTGTAAATTTGATGTAATCCCATTTGTTATGTCCTGCTGTTGTTTCTTGTGGAATTGGGAGTTGTGGTCAGAAATTCCTTGCCTAGACCTATGATTTCAAGTGTTTTGTCTATTTCATCTTCCACTATGTTCTTTGTTTCCATTTTAATATTTTGATCTTTATCTATTTCAATTTTAGTTCAGTATATAATCAGAGATGTGGGTCTAGCTTCAGTCTTCTGCACATAGATCAGTAATTTTCCAACATCATTTGTTGAATAGGCTATATTTCCTCCAACATATGTTTTTGCCAGAGATCGAATTGCTAAATGTGTCTGGGGACATTTTTGAATGCTCTACCCTGTTACGTTGGTCTACATGTCTGCTTTTTTGCCAGTACCATGCCATTTTTTATTACTATTTGCAGTAAAACTGAAGTCAGACATTGTGATGCCTTCTGTTTTGTTCTTATTGCCCAGATTATCTTTTTTATTCTGAGTCACTTCTGATTCCATGGGAATTTTAGTTTTCCCTAGTTCTTCAAGGAATGTTGTTGATATGTAGATTAGGATTGGGTTTAATCTGTCCGAGAGTTTTTGGAAATATGGATATTTTGAAAGTATTGGTTCTGCCTGTGTAGTATCAGGGAACATCTTTCCTTTTTTTGATGTCATCTTAAATCTTTTTCAGAGCACTCTCTTTTTTAAGAGCTTTCATTGTGGATGTCTTTGACTTCTTTGGTTAGGTTAATTTTTCTTTATGTTAATGTGAATGTTTCATAATTTTCTTCTCATTGATTTCATTTTCATCCCCCCAAAATGCCACTGATTTGTGTGTGCTGATTTTGCATCCTACTACATTGCTGAAGTTGTTTATTAATTATAAGAGTGTTCTTTGAGTTGGTGTAGTTCTTTGAGTTTTCTATGTAGAGAAAACTCTACGTAGTCTGCAATTTGTCATCTGCAAACTATGATGAAAAAAGGCCAAAAGAGCTCGGAGTGAAGTATTTCAAACCCTAATATCAAGTAAATTATAACCCAGTTTATTATATTTGGCAAAACTTCCCTTCAGAAAGAGAATGGGAAATAGGGACATTTCATGAAGAGAATCAGACAAGAGATTTATGAATACAAACAAGCACTCCAGAAAATACTCAAGACTATTCTAGATAAGAATAATAAAACCAATAAAGCCAGAAACCCAGACGGTTTCTGAAAACACCTAGAAAGATCAAAGGATAAACAACAATTTAAAAAAAGACAGAAAAAGAAAAATAGATGTTAACAGCAGAGAAAATACACAATTGTAATCAGCATCTTTCAGTAATCGCTCTCAAAGTTGATGGCCTAAATTCTTTAATTAAAAGACACACTTTTGAAGACTGGATCAAAAAACAACAGCAACAGCAACAAATCAGACCAACAGTCTGTTGCATTCAAGAAACTCATTTAGTAGAAAAAGATATTCATAAACCAAAAATCAGATGATGGAAAATCCTTTTTCATGAACAAGTACCCTCAAAACAAGAAGGGGTAGCAAATTTAATCTCAGACAATGTAAATTTCTAGCTAAAACTGACCAGAAGAGACAAATGGCCACTGCATGTAATAATAATTACTATTATTATTATATTTATCATTTATTTATTTTGTTACTGGGGATCGAACTGGGGACCTTGTGCTTTCGAGACAGGCAGCGACACCACTGAGCTAACCCCCAGGCTCCACTGCATATTAATTAGGGAATGATCTAACAAGAAAAGATAAACCTTATAAATATTTATCTTCCAAGTACTAGAGTACCTGTCTTCATAAAACAAATACTAATAAACACAAAATACTAAGTAAGTAAATACCAACAGTATAATAGTGGGAAATCTTAATGCCCTATTATGTTCTATCTCTTATTTTTAACTATTCTTTGTCATTAGAACTTAGATCTGAGTCTTTCATACAAGGCATAGTTTGACATTTTATCCTCTCTTAATAATTTACGTTTTAACTGGAATATTTAGACCACTTATGTATTATAATTACTCATACACTACATGTTTATGCTCATTTTATACTTGTGTCATTCCTGTTTGTTGTTTTAATTTTTTTCTCCTTTGTTGTTCTTTTAAATTATTGTGTTTTTTGTTTTTGCTGTTTTGCTGAACAGTAAGGTAGAGATACGTAAAGGAACAGAGCTGCTTACCTCATGGCTGTCGAAAAAGAAAATGAGCGAGGCCGGGCCTCCATCCCAATACCCTTTTCTTCGGCAAACCCCAGGTACCTCCCTTTCTTCCTCCCAGTTGCCTCACACCCTAGAGACCAAACCTTCCACACAGGGGTCACTGGGGGACGCTTAATGTCCTAACGGGCACACATCCGTTTCTGAGCATTCAGATCTCTAGATAAATTAACAGCACAATTAACACAGATTCTGGAGCCCAGTTTTCATCAGCAGAAGTCATGCAACAGGGAGAGGGCAAGTATCTAGAAGCCTTTTTTGTGGTCTAATGTTCCCTTTGGCTACTTTAATGCAGTTTAGCATCTGACCTAGAATCTGGCTTTTCTTGACTTTCTGAAAATTATTAATGGCTTTACCAAACCTTCATTTATTGATGTTATTTGTAGGCAGTTGCTTTTAATTCTAAAATCTGATACAATAAATTTCCATGCTTTGTTGTCTGGGAGATAAGTTTTCTGATATGGTGAGCATTATATATTTTTTGTCTTTAGTACTTTTAATCTTAAATGTTATTTTTCTGATATTTAATTTGTTACTTATGCTTTTTTGGTATGCATCTATCTTTTTGTAATCTTCTTTTTTAACTTTCTTTAACATTATTTTCTTTTTCATGTCCCACATCAACTGCGTATAAATAACTTCTGTACATTATTTGATTTTATATTATTTGTGTCTTATTTGGCAAACATAGCAGATTCATATATAGGGTAGCTGCTTGAAATGTTTGATTTTACTTCTTTGGCCTAGCAAGAAATCCTGGAACTCCAGCACAGGTCTTGGGGCTGTAACACAGCCAGGAACTGCAGCGTTGCATGCCTGACATGCGTGCCAGGGGAGCTGTCCTGAGTATCCATCCGGTCGCAGAGGGCTAGGAGGTCTAGGCACTGGTCTTAGAGAGGACCAATGAGCCAGACAGGAGCCCTACAGATGGGCACAAATTACATTCCATTCTGGCAGCTGCTATCACAAGGAAGGAAGGAAGTAAACCTGCCTGAGTGCAGTTCTACTTCGTGTTTGTGAAGACACTACCCTCCTTTCTTCTTTTTGTAAATCATAAAAGCCTAGAGGAAGTACCCAGACGAGGAGCAGTTTATTGTGTACTGGAGAGGCTAAAGTACCTGAAAGGACTGAGCTCTGATTAGAGGTTGGAGTTTTTCCCTAGAAATCCTTACTACTTAAAGTTAGCTGTTATTTCTCTTTCATTTTTGTACTGTCAAATGCTGAAAAGAACCCTAAGCCCTATTGCCCACACTAGAGAAATCTTTAATTTCGTACACCCCTTCTTTGAAAGCAATGAGAGTTCTAGCAATACAAACATGAGCTTGGAACAGAGAAGAAAATGCAGTCACAAAGGTTTTGTAAGAAGATGAGAGTTTTAGAACAACAACAAAAAATCTCATTTGGCAGATCCATAAACATGAAGGTACATTCACAATGAATGTAAATTGTTTTATAAATTATTGCAAATATGGTTTTGAAGAGGATATTATTTTTTTCTTTTAACATAAAAATACTTTTGTATATACAGTAGATATAAAAATAGCATTGGCAAAGCAAAAAACAAAAACACAGAGAAATACCTGAAGACAAATAGAATATTTTAATTTTTGGTAA
This sequence comes from Fukomys damarensis, assembly GCF_012274545.1. Lineage (NCBI taxonomy): Eukaryota > Metazoa > Chordata > Mammalia > Rodentia > Bathyergidae > Fukomys > Fukomys damarensis. The sequence goes on along the minus strand of NW_022900941.1, from coordinate 6,356,985 downwards.
AAAAAATGAAGTTACAGAAACAGCCCAGTTCATTGTGAATGTAAAGCATATTTGGGGGTTCGGTGAGAAACCAATGAGTTACCCATTGTTCTGTTCATTTACTGTTTAGAAGGATCTCGAATTAGCTTGATATACTTTTCAAATTTCAATAATGTAAAGTAAGCATCTTAGTCTGGAACACAAAAAGGAGATGTGTTTTTCCCCCTGAAAGGAATACAGATTTGCAATTCAGAAAGTAATATGTGCTACGAAAATTTTCTGTCAAGAAAAATAATGCTAGTCTTAGCATAAGGGGTAGATTATACAGAGTCACCTCTTTCAGTTGTGTAGCAAATAGGGCATGTGATGCTTTTAGGTTGCTGGGTGTGGCCCAGCGTGGGGAAACTGAATAGTGGGAAACCTTTGGCAGCCAGCATCATGCACCCATCTTCGTTAAGTGGTCTGACTCAGAAGGGGGCTCAGGCTCCAGAGAATGAAATTTCACCACAGCCCATCAAGGTCAGAACGACCTTGATTTCACAGGACATTGAAACAGACTGGATATGTGTTTATAACTTCACTAAGTGGCCTTGGGCAGGGCCGGCCGGCCGTGAAACCTTTAGTCAATGCTTGGCTGGTCTGAAGTGCAGCTGAAACTTGCAATGAAAACTGGATTCCTAATGTAGCCAGCTCCAGCGCGTGAGTGGGCTCATAGCGTCACATCTTTCCTGAACAAACTGTCTTTCCTTACAGTTAGAATTGGCCAGTGTCTTAAATGTAAATATATAAAGGAGATGCCTTTACTCTATTTCTGGGCTGTTGAATATTTTTTGTGCACATTAATTTCATGAGTGGCCTGTTTGATGGCTGGGTCTCACCTCCAAAATTGCTAATTCAGTTTGTTTTGTGTGAAGTCACAAAATTTGTATTTTTAAAAAACTACATGATCCCAGGTACCAAATATGGAGAAGAACCACCTTATAACAGTACATAGCAACAGGAAAAACAGAGACGTAATTCTTTTTTTAAAAATCTGCTTATTTATTGCTTGATTGATAAATTGGTTCCAGGGATCGAACTCAGGGCCTTGCGCTTGTGAGGTGGGCAGCAATAGACTCAATTCTTAACGAATACATACAGAGTTGATAAATCCTGATCATACTCGTAGATTGGAATTAGTCTCAGTAACCTGAGCCAGCTCGAAGTTCTTGAGAACAGAGTGTTTCAACATTTGTATAACAGGATTTGGCTAGAGTAGGGAGAATGCGGGGAAATTGATTCAGAATTGAAAGTCTAAAAACTTATTTTCAGTTTTAATATTTTCATTACTTATATATGTTAAGTTTGTGTTTTTCTATTTGCCAGTGAATCACTAAACATCTTTATTTATTTTTATTTTTATTTTTTGCTGATTGAGTTTATTGGTATGTTTGAGGTATACCATTACATTCATCATTTTTATTGGGCATCTACTTTAAGAAGTCACTAGCAGTGTTCTCGTGGCAGGCTGTGGCCTAATTTTACAGGATATTGATAGCTTTTATATTGCTTTTTTTGGTACCGGGGATTGAACTCGGGTCCTTGCGCTTACAAGACAGGCGGTGGAACCACTGAGCTAAATCCCTGGAGCTTTTTTTTTTGCTTTTTAACTCAATGCATCTTGTATCTTTGAGTCCTCTAGTTCCATATTACAGAAACAAAATAATCATATTTTAAAACCGTGCTGATAATGATTATAATCCATAAGGAATTAAGAATATTTTAATAGCTTCTGATTTATGCATTCATCTGGTGCATTAAACAGGACTATAAGAATTAACAAAAAATAGTTAAGAAAAATTGATTCTGGAGAAGAGGCATGAGTTTGAGGACAGGTGGCAGTGGAGAACATCTTTATCATAAACCATTCTGTTTTCTACGCATGTGCCTGGATTGAATGTAAACACTACAAAATAAGACACACCTGAACATCTAGCTAGTATATACACAACTGTGTCACTTCTCATCCACTTTTGGGGTTCCAGAATCATTTCCTTTTTTGAAAAATCGCTATATTTATTTGAAGTTTAGGCACAGTTTTCATCGCATTTTAATTTCATTGATGCACGTTTTGAAGATTTTACGCTCTCAGATTTTTGGAACATGTTTATCTCTATAGAATGTTCCAAGTGTAGGACAACAAATAAGTATTTTCCCGTGAGAAGAATTCACTGACAGTCAGCTGTTACCTTGTTTAATCCCCTGCCCATGACGGCTCCCACACACAGGCACACATGTACGTGTGTGGACATGCTCATGTATGTGTGCTGTTCTATTTTCTTTCTCTTTTTTTGGTTAGCAGATTTCAGACATCACATTTTATTTCTTATCCTTCAGCATATGTTTTCTTAGAATAGGGGCAGCTTCCTATATAAGTACATCCTAACCATCCCAACCCCTCTACCACTCCAATTCATTTCTTTTGCTACCACTTATAAATTTACATTTGAATCTATTCAGTTATCTTTGAAGAGACATTCACTGTCTTCCTTAAAGTTGGTCATCCACATATAGTTTACATATTGTATTTACCTGTCTTTTTCATCATTCAAGAATAGCTTAAATATTGTATACATTTATTTTCTATTTTAGCCCCTTTAAATCTAGAAGATTTTCTACATTCCTTCTCATGCTTTTTTCAGTCTCAGTTCGTTATTTTGTGTAGTCTAGCACATTCTGACTTCGTCTCATTATTTATTAATGAACAATTTCATATTTAATATTTTTGGCTAGAAAGTAATACAGGTGATACAGCCTACTCTTATTGTACAGTAAAAGCTCAGCTTAAGAATGCTTCTGTTTGCTAACAACTTTCTTCTGAAACAAAAGCATTTGCAAAATCAAGAGACAAACATCCAGAGACAAACATGACCCTGGCCATCTTCCCCACACAAACACAAATGCAGCCATCTTTCCCCTAACCATACAACAAATTAAGTCGGCAGACCAAGGTGCCACTGTTCTATATTTGAAGGACAATGACTTCTGATTGGTGTTTCAAAGTGTGATCGTTTACCTTAAATGGTGAACACCAGATGCATCCATTTTAGAGGTATACAGTTCTTTTAGTAGTACAGCCTAGACGTAATCTGAGAGGATAATATTCTGAGATAATGCAACTGTTCTATGTCCCAGTGACTATTCTAAATAGTTTGGTATACATCATGGTCCTTTCCTGAGTATTAGTTAAATTGGCACAAAATGATGATTTTTCCAAGTAAAGCACATTTTTCTTTTAGTCATACTTTCTGAGAAAACAAGCTGCTTCAAGCTGATATTTCATTTTCTTGCCTCAGACTTGAATTAAGCTATGCTATAATACCTTTAAATTGCCTTTAAATTGAATAGAATTTACATATAAATAAATTAGATGACTGCACTTAGGACATATCATAGGAGAATTAGGCAAAAACTCTACATATATTTATAAACATGTACATAGGCCTAGGTTTATATTTATAAATCAGATTTAATAGGTTCTTTTCTTTGCTTTTTACAAATATCTGTACTTTTTCTCAAAGTGAAAATCTTGACCACCCCACAATATTTCTTAATTTCACATTAGAATTTTCATAAATTAATTTCAAAATTCCAATACAAATATCACGGATAAACATGCTAAGTTTCACATTCATTCATGTTTGCACTTAGAGAATAGCACACTGACATTTTGCAATCGTTGTGTGATTTTTAAAATTTACTTGAGAAGAGACATGTAAAGAATAGCGCTACTCTTACTATCACGAGAAGAGAAACATCTAGAAAAGGTGCAAGTCAATGACTTACTTACTTGTACTGAGATCCATTAGAAAACGGAGGTTAGTGGCAAACAACACACATAAAACCTCCAGATCAGCTCTAGTAGGGAGCTGCAGGGCATAAGTGTTTCCTACAAGGGCCGGTACTGCCACACACACCATGAGCTGATAAGAATATATTAGAAACTTTTAATGAATAAAGCCAATGGTGGTCTCACATGGAGGTCTCAGACATAGCGAAGCCTGACAATTTCATAGAATTTTCTTAGGAGGTGCTCACAAGAAACATCAATGAGAAGTCTGAGGTTATCTCATGGTGTTAGCCCTGCTCAATCTTTTCTCTTTTATTTATAAATAAAAATCCTTGCTCTGCAAAAGAGAGGGGAAAGTAACTACCGCCTTAGGATCTAGTAGAAACCCTAACCCTAACCTTAACCCCAATAAATATAAAGATTACATCCTATTGATCAATTTTGGGTGAATACCACAAATAAATAGCAAGCAATAATAAACATATACTTGGAAAATACCCCAAAAGTTGCAAATTAAATTTCACATTGTGGAATAACTCACAGGTCAAAAAGGAAATCTCAAGAGAGATTAAAATCTAGTTTGAATTAATGAAAGCAAAATTCAAAATATCAAACTTTTGGAGCTTCAGATAAAGGAATGCTTAGAAGAAAAATAGTAAGATTAAATTTTTGGTTCCCTTTTTTCCCTCTCTGTTTAATTGCTTGCCTTGCCTGGTATATTCATTCTGTTGGGGTTCATGGAATTGTAATCCTCATTATCTCTTCCTAGAATGTCCTTCAAAACATTGAGGAGAGCTGATCTGTTTGTCATGAATCTTCTCAGGTGTTCTTTGTCATGGAAGTATCTTGTTTCTTCCACAATTTTGAAAGATGGTTTTGCAGGATACATCAGTCTGGGTTGGAGTCTATTTTCTTTTATGTCTTGAAATACTTTAAACTCATTTGACAAGGGTTTGTGTTAAGAAGTCTGATTCTGATGAGCTTTCCTTTATAGATGATTTGTTTCTTTTCTTTAACAGCTTTTAATACTGTGATCTTTTATTGGATTTCTGAAATCTTGACTATTATAGGCCTAGTGTAGATTTTTTTTGATCATAGGTAAAACTATTGTATTTAAAAATAAAAAAAATTTTGACTAAATAAATTTTATCTTAATAAATAAGGAAAAGAGCAAATAAAATTCAGACCAAGCAAAAGGGGGGACATAACAAAAATAAGAACACCAATAAAACATACAAATATATGAATAGATAAATTCAGTGAAAAAAAGAGCAGATTCCATGAAAGAATCAATACGAAGAATGAACTTTTCCCTAGAATTATCAAGAAAAAAAGACAGACTTTAAATATCAGAAATAAGAGAGAGCATTATTCATCTTTCGAGACATTTAAAAAAATAACAAGAATATACAAGAAACTCTATGTCCTTAGATCAGATTTTAGTGTAACTGAACAGTTTTTCTGATACCATAAATATGAATACATAATTACATTTGAAAACCCATAAAACTGAGTATCATAATGGATAAACCTTACTATATACAACTTTGTAAAATGAGCATTTGTTAAATTCCAGAATGCAAGGTAAACTGTGACAAATAAATCTAACAGTTTTGCAAAAGTATAGTTTATTCACACTGAAGGAGATAAGTAATAATAATAAAAAAGGCTGACCATAACACTTTAGAAAAGAATGTTTTCATTATATTCCTTAAGGTTAAAGGAAAAAAAAACTGTGCTTTAATTTTTGAGTTGATAGGTGATTCCTTAATTTCTCAAAGTGATATGACTTCAAAATTTTGAAAATGCTTTGCCTGCACATTATATTTGAACAAATACACCAATAAATTTCAGATAATGAGAGCCAAGTTTCTCAGTACATAGAAATAAGTTCTAAGTAAGAATAAACATTGAATCAGTGGAGTAGAATCAAAAGTATCATTATGCACTTTGATTTAGTTAGTTTTTACATACAGATAGATTAAAAATAAATGCAAATGATGATCTATATCTGGGAGAAGAGACATACAACTCTGGAATCATGCTTCTTGGTGTCTTACCAGATGAGATGAAAACTTGCATTCTCACAGAAACCTGCACAGAGTGATGATAGCAGCTTTAGTCACTAATGCAAAATGTGGAAATAACAAAACTATCCAGTGGAAATGAACAGGTAAATTGTGACATATCAACAAAATGTGTATTATTCAGTGCTAAAAATAAAATAACTGTGGAACTGTGAAAAGATATGGGTGATTCTTAAATGCAAATTTGGTGAGTAAAAGACATCCATCTGAAAAGGCAACATATTGTATATTTCAGCTACTTGACATTCTGAAAATGATAAATTCATGCAGACAATAAAAAGATCAGTGTCTTCCAGAGTTAGAAGTGGGAGAAGGGCTGAATAAACAGAGCAGAGAGGGTTTTAGGGCCCTGAAATGGCTCTATGTGATACCATAACGGTAGAAACAAGCCATGATGCATGCATCCAAACAGAATGAACAACGCAAGAATGAGCCCTAGTGAGAAATATGGACTTTGGTGGTATAATGAGGAGTCAAAGTAGATTTATCAGTTGGGACAAATGCATCACTTTGTTGGAGAATATTGATAACAAGAGACTGGGCATGTGTGGGGACAGGGGATCTCTCTCGACTTTTCTCTCAATTCTGTATGCATTTTTAAAAATGCCCTAACAGAATAGTTAAATCCTGAAAATGCTTTTGAAAACAGTCCAAGATCAATTAAATAGGACACATTAATGTTGAATAAGGATTCATGAAGACTTAATTCAGTGAGATTTTTCCACATAAATTCTGCATGCAAATATGTGCAAATTCATTAATTGTGTGAAAAAACACATTAGAAGAAAGACTTGTGAAATGTTGTCAAAAGTATGCACCAGTGTTAATTTCATAGTTTTCATACATATGCTGTTGTTATGGGCAATGCAAATTAAGAAGAAATCCTATAGGGGACAGAGGTACTAGTTTTGAGTTCTTCCATAAATTCCAATGTATTTCAAAGTTAAACATTCAAAAGACTAGAAACACATTCTGTCAAATGATTTTGTTTCTTTCATTATATTATCAAATTTACATACACAGGTAATCATTCATCTGACTTTCTTTTCCAAAAAGATTGAGTCTTTTTATCTTCAGGAATTATTTTTATCTTTGAAATTGTAAATAATTTTTATGCTTTAAATCTCTAAACTATTAAAACTTTCAGAAATTTTGTGTCTATTTCTCTCTTCTACTGTTTCCACTAATGTCTTCACTAGAATATTTTTGATCAATTTCTTCTTGATTCTTCTATCATTGTTGTTTTCTTCTAATTGCTGTTTTTTTGTGTGTTGTTGTTTTTGTTTTTTTTGGCATTCATCTTAGTAGGTAGAAATTTAGAGGCAGGCATGGTGGCACATGCTTGTAATCCCAGTGCTCAGGAGGCTGAGGCAGGAGGCTGAGGCAGGAGTCTGTCTGGGTGTGTTACCAAGGACAGCCTGAATTACATAGAGAGGCCCTATCTCAAAAGAAAAATAAACAAAACAAAAAGAAAATTAAATTTCACAGATTAATGTTTAACTTTATATTATAATCTTTATGATACTGAAATTTGCATGATTACCTGTTGCTGTCAAAATCTATCCAGTAGATTTCTCAAGATAGTTAAAATACAATGTGATAAATATTCAATAGATTAAAAATGTCTCACTACAACTAGGATGGTTTAAATGAGCTTGTCTAGAGATACTGTATATTTTTAATTAACTTCATTTCTTATTTAACTTTTTTCCACCTTCTTGCTTGTCTCTAGGAAGGCATATCACAGTTGGGCACAATGAAAAGCGAACACTTTCTAAAAAATATTGAGAATAATCACCAGTGTTTCATCTGCACTGTGCTGCCTCGTGTACAAATTAGGGTATCTCTTATGTTGGTGCAACCAGGCATCACAGTGTGCAAAAGCTACCACAGATGGACCAGCTAAGGTTAGAACTGCACCCGGTGTCCACTATTCTGTCTCTTGTCTTTCAGATCTTTTTTCTCATCTTCCTCCCCATTTCTTCTGAGTTACTTTTATTTCACCTCTGCTCTTTTCTCTCAAACACCAGGATTAGAATATTGTCTCGCTTCTGCATTGTGTGAATTATACGTGTCTGAGATACTGCTTTAACAATTAAATAGTTACTGTGAGAATTGATAAAATATACAATGACACAGTTAGTGAATCAATGAATTGCTTAAAGCAATATGAATTTTAATTAATTTAGATTTCTCTTTACTCCATGAGTCCTCTACGGAGATTGCCATGGTCGCTTTCTCTTTGCTGATATAAAATACCCAACACCTGAAATTTGAAGATGTAAAGTTGTAGTTAGCTCATAAATTTGGTCTGTGGTCCACTGGCCCCAAGTTATGAAAAGAACTCAGAAGAGCGTAACAGAGAAAGGGTTCTCAACTCAAGGCACTCAGGAACCAGAAAGAGAAGAAGCCCGCGGCATGCGACAAGAACACCCTTCCGGGCCAGTGACCCACTCCATCCGGGCTCCATCTCTGAGCAGCAAGTCAGCCGCATTGATCACCTTCAAATCACAAGAGGCTCTGAGAGGACATTTCAGATCGAAACCTTAACAGAGACCCAGCAGAGAACAATTTTAATTCTCTCAATACTATAAAAATAGTCTTCTTAATCTATTGATTTGCTGGTCTCACAAAAAGGTGGTGGTCTGAGTACCTTGTTGATTCAGGGTTATAAATCCAGAATCCCGAGGTCCACTGTCCAGGAGTTCCAATGCCCGTGGATAGGAGAATATGTCAGCTTCATCTCAGGACACTGAGTTTGCCTTTCTCTCCGTGTTTTTAGCCTACTTACACTCTCCACAGATTGGATGGTGCCCATTCACACTGATGTGGCAGGGTTTCTTTATTTACAGTAATGATCTAAATGCTTATCTCTCCAATAACTGGCTCACAGACACACTTGAAAATATTTTACCAACATCATTGGAATCCCTTACCATGGGCAGACTGACATGTAAAATTAGCCATAATAAATGTCTTCAATGAATTATCTCTTTGTATTTTTCCCACTTTCTAATTGCATTAATTGGTAATTTTGGTAAAGATAAAGTCTGTAAGTCTATTTTTATTTTATGGATTGTGCTTTTGATGTTGTGTATAGGAACTCTTGCCCATGCTCTAGGTTAAAAATATGTTGGCCCATGCTTTTTTTCTAAAAATTTTGTACTTTTACATTTGACATTTAGATTTAGGATCCATTTTGAATTAATTATTGCATAGCATTTGAAATTTGGATTTAAGTTTAATTTTTAGCTTTTGGATATATCCATTATAATTTGTTCTGTTTTGTTTGTTTGTTTGTTTTTCTGAATGTTGCCTATTCAAGTTCGTTGGACTTTCAATAAAATTCTGGGTTAAAATGGTCTTTATCCACACAAACATTATCTTGCTCAGATTTTGATATAACTGCATTGAATCTATAAATTAAATTGCAGAGAGTTAATATTTTTAGTATGTTAAGTTCTTTAGTTCGTGTCATGTCTCCACAGTGAGTATTGACTTTAGATACTTGTTTTCTTTACCAGCATTTTATAGTTTCAACCTACAGGTCATAAAAATATTTTGATAGATTTATATCTGTTTTTGTCCTTCTTTTTTGTTTTTGTTATTTTCTTCTTTTATGTCCCCCTAGTTTTTTCCTTTCCTTCCTTCCTTTACTGTTTCTGTCCTTTCTTTTCTCCTTTTTATTCAATTTCTTTTTTTGTGATTGTGAATGATACTGCGTTTTCAAGTTTTGCAAATGCTGTATTCATTGCTAGTACTTAGAAATTGAATTGGTTTTGGTGTGTTGATTTTATACCTCAGACCTCACTGGACTACATTAACAATAATTAAAATCAACAGCTTTCTAGACAAGAGATTTCTTTATGTTTCTTATTTAGGCCAAGTTCTCATCTAGGCTGATACTATACTACTCTGGCTAGGGAGAAAGCAGGGACTTCACTCTTTCTCCCATCAAGCCTCTTTGATCTCAGGGAAGAGGTGGCTTTATTCCTACTAAGCATTCCTAGAATGTTGAACACTCCAGTAGAATTCCTCTGACATTTCTCCAAACACCAGGGAAAAGGGTTTGACCATACATGGAGAGGAGAACGAAGTCTAGAGTTTGCACATAGAATCCATAGCATCCATCACACTTATAAAAAGGGAAGCTACTCAGCACTTCCTGAATCCCCACACAGGCTGAGTGTGGACCCTTGTTTCAGCATGGCAAGGGCAGAGCCTGGGCTGTCCAGTTAGTCTTTCCTGCTGCTGCTGCTGGGGTAGGGCACCATTTTCTGGGTAGTATTTGACAGAGATATTTCTAAATTGTTTCTGTCTTGCTAGGGTGGCTTTTACTGGTACTATGACTAAGAAAATTTTGGCAGGGGATTTTTTTTTTCCTGTCTGTTTCCTTGATTTTTGGGCTGCCGGCTATTCTAGTATGTAGTTCAGCATGAACGAAGTAAGAAGATAACCTGGGAAATTTCCTGTGGTGTCATCCATCAGCTCTGGAAGCCCCTGTATGGACTGCTGCCTTCATCCCACCTCTCATAGGCTGTTATATTA
>NW_022900941.1:6297646-6346523 GCF_012274545.1 Fukomys damarensis | reverse complement strand
TGTATTTACTATGAAGGATAAGAAAAAGTAAAATTATAGAATCTCGTTAGAAGCATAAGTCTCTATAGTATGTTTTAAATCAAACTACTTAAATGGAAAGAAACCCCCTTTATTTTTACTCTATGCCACATTACATAACACAATATACTTATATAAATTTTACATTATAATACTCTGTTGATGCCATTTTTATATTGTGCTTTTAATATTTAAATATTAAGGTATTAAGTAGACAACACATACAATGAAAATATTTTGAAAGATTTTCACTGAACAAAACCTGAAACTATGAAATTAGTAGAAACATTTATTAGGAAATGTGTTGGGATATTGGGATAGGTGAGGGTTTTTGCATTTTTCCAAAGCATAGGAAATAGAAACGGATTAGGTAAGTAGTAAGATATCAAACCAGAAAAGTTTTGCTCAACAATGGAAAAAATCACCAAAGTGAACAAATAGCCCATCCTATGGGAAGAAATAGTTTCAAATAAGTACCTGACAGGTGATTGAGATCTAGAATAGTCAAAGAACGCAAAAAATGGCAGCAGAAGAGCCTCATGAATAGCAATCACTCCACTGAAAATGGACAATACATCTAAGGATCCACTTCTTAAGAGAAGACACAAAAATACATAAAAGTATGTAAAAACCAGTCAACCTCAGCAATCATCAGGAAAGTGCAGATTAAAAACAATGGAAGATATTGCATTACCTCAGGAAGAAGAGCTATTATCAAAAAGGTTAAGACTGCAAATGCTGTGAGGCTGTGAAGAAAAGGAATTATTTTCACATTGTTAGTGGAAGTGTAAATGAGAGCAGCCATTGAGGAAAGTAGCGTGGATATCACTGATATACAACTACCAAGTGATCTCCAAATCCCACCTGGAGTATACACAGAAAGCATATGCTTTAGAAGCGTCTGCACTCCCATGTTCATTGAATCTCTCAAATAGTCAAGACATGGAAACAACCTAATCAACTAATGAATAGATAACAAGAGAAAAAATGAGTAAATGCAGACAATGGACTGCTATGCAGCCACAAAAATAAGTGAGATTCTGGGCTGGGGATCTGGCTCAGTGGTTCTACCACCTGCTTGCAAGCTCAGGGACCGGAGTTCGATCCCTGATACCAAAAAAAGAAAAAAAAAAGTAAGATTCTGTCATTTGAGAAAATATGAATGGAAGTAAAATTATTATGTTAAGTAAAAGAAAGCAGTCACAGAGAGACAAATACAGCATGATCCTACTAATATGTGGAATCTGAAAGAAGAAAAAGAAAAGAACATCTCACAGTAGTTCTTAGGGGGTAGGGTGAACAGAGAGGAGGAAGTGATCAGGAGAGGCCCATCAATGGGTTCTGAGTTAAAGCCAGGAGTAAAAATTCTGTCATGCTATTCTGACTCTGTGGAAGACAGTGGATAATTGTGTACTGTCTGAAAGAAATGCTTTTAAATTATAAAAAATTGTGACAAAGGTCATAGGCATGCTTAAAGTCCCTTAAACATTTTTTGTCCCTGATACAAAAAAAAAGAGGCTATCACTACATACCACATTGATATTGAAAAAGTAATGATGATTCAATATGTATTCAATATGTAAAAACAGTTGATGCAGGGCCAGGGATGTAGCTCAGTAGCGCCATGCCTACATGGCAAGCACAAGGTCCTGAGTTTGATCCCTGGTACCAAAAAAAAAAAAAAAAAATCCCCCAAAACAAAAAAATCAGTTAACATAATCCATTACATCAATAGGCTAAAAAATAAAGTACACAGGATTGTATTAATAGATGCAGAAAATATATTTGACAAACCCGAAAACTGAATCTTAATAAAATTTTTGAATGATTTAGGAGCACCTGAGGAATATTTTACAACTTGATAAGGAATATCAACAAGAAAACTATAGGTACCATCACACTTACTCATTTAATATAAGATTAACCCTTTATAAAATAAAGATGAGGGCAAAGACATCCTCTCTCACTGCTCTTAGTCAATAAATTTCTAGATAATAAAATGAGAGAAGAAAATAATATAAGTTTTATACAGATCAAAAAACAAGACATTATGGGTTATATTCATAAATGATATTATTAACTGTATAGAAAAATCTCTGAGAAAATCCCCTGGAATTAAAAAGCAATCATAGTAAGTTCACAACATGCAAGATTAATGTAAAAGAAAATCACTCTCATAAATACCACCAGCTAACAATTGAAATTTAAAATTTAAAAGCTTTTCTATTTTCTTTTTAAGTTCTATTTATTTTTTTATTTCCATGCCCTCCCTTCAACCACTCCACCCCTCTGTACTTACAAATACTTTGTTTCCATTTTTTCATTTTCCCTTCTTTTCTTTCTCCAAATTCTCCCACTTCCCTTGCACCTTGCACCTTTTCTTTCTATTTCACATTATCTGTTATACATTGTGACCCTTATTTACAGTTACAGTTTCTCACACCAGAGAAACTTTTTGGTATTTATGTATGTGTGCCTTATTTACCTCGTTTATGATCATTGCCTCAATGTGCATCCATTTAGCTACAAATGTGCCATTTCAAATGCCCATTTTTGGATTGGATTTCTAAATTTGGGTGGTCTGATTTTTTTAAACTTCTATATATACCCTAGAAGGTAGAATTTTGATGAAAAGTTAGTAAAAATTTTTTCCACATTGTTGTTTTCTCTTCACTCTGTTGATTTCTCTTGCTGTGCAGAAGCTTTTTAATAAGAAGAAGTCCTACTTATTGATTCTTTGTGCTAATTCATGTGCACATGAATTTTGTTCATGACATCTTTTCCTATGCCAGTGTCTTCAAGAGATCTACCTCAACTCTCTTCCAGCCATCTCAGTGTTTCTGTTTCAATGTTTAGACCTTTGATCCATTTTAATTTAGTGTAGTGCATGGTGAGAGATATAGGTCTAGTTTTTTGTCTTTATTATGTTTATTGGTACATTTTAGATGTACAATGCAGTTTCATCCATCATTTGGATCTTGTACCTTTATATGACTTATCTTGGCTCTTATTTTTCCCCATTCTCTAGCCCTCCCTCCACCCTTCCCTGTTTGCAGAGATATTATTTCCAAGTTTTCCTTTTTACGTACTTTTACTTTTCCCTTTCTAAAAGACTTTTGATGGAGTTCTTGCGGTCTTCTCTATCAGGTATCATGGCATCTGCAAATAATGACAATTTGACTTCTTCATTTCCTATCATTATTCTTTTTATTTCTTTCTCTTGTCCAATGGTTGTGGCTAATGTTTCCAAAACTAGATTGAGCAGGAGTGGTGTTAGTGGAGATCTCTGTTCTGTTCCTGATTTTAGTGTGAAGGATTTCAGTTTTTGACCATTTAGTATGTTATTGGCTCTTGGTTTTTCATAGATAGCCTTTGTCAGACTGAGGTAGAGACAATATATTCCAATTTTTGTAGGTTTTTTTTTATCATGTATGCATGTTAGAATTTGTAGAATACTTTTTCTGCATTTATTGAGATGATCATATGGTTCTTGTCCTTCGCTCTGTTAAAATAGTGTATTGCATTTACTGGTTTACATAGGTTGAACCATTCCTACATCCCTGGGGTGAATCCCACTTCATAAGAGTGTATGATATTCTGCATTTTATTTGCCAGAATCTTATTAAGGAGTTTTGCATCTATGTTCACTAGTAAGATTGGCCTATAGTTCTCTCTTTTGGTTGGATCTTTCTCTGCTTTGGGGATCAATGTGATGCTTGTTTCCATGAATGAATTTGGGAGTATTGCTTCCCTTTTTAATTCATCAAATAGAAACACCTTATCATTTTGGTCACACCAACTCAGAACAAAGAGAATCATTGAGCCTTTTACACATCTACAAATATATTTGAGACCTACTTGAAGAACTATACAGAATCGTCACAAAAGAAAGTAGAGTTAAAAAATAAAAATCAAAACTATTGAGACAGTCTATGTCTACACCTAGGAAGCAGATAGTGTGAAGATCTCATTTCTTCCCTGACTGAATAACAGGTTCAATGCAATTCAATAAAAAATCCCAGTAATTTATTTTGTAGATATTTAAAAAGTTATCCTAACCTGTGCAAAGAAAAGCAAAAACTCTGAGTAACCAACACAGTATTGAAGAAGAGTAACACTGGAGGATTTCCTCTGCAGAACTAATGTACACTAGCTAAAATAATGTGATGTTGGGGTAAGAATTAATAGATAAACAGAACAGATTGAAGATCTCAGAAATAGTCCTGCAAAAATGTTTTCAACAGATCACTAACAAAGGGAGTAGAGAGGCTCTTTAATAAGAAGTGAAAGTATGAAAGCCTTTGCATATATGGTACTAGAATAACAGGGCAGTTGTACCTAAAAATGATAACCTCCAATGATGCAATCTACTAAGAAGTTAATTCAAAGTTAGCCTTCTTATCTCTCTATATAAAACATGAAAGTATAAACGTTCTCAAAGAAAAAATTAATCTGGGTGACATTTGACTTGACAATGAGTTTTAGATAAAACAGCAAACACATTTTCCATGAAACAAATTTAATATATTAATTTTCATTGATGTTAGACTATTCTGTTCTTCAAAGATCATTACTAAGAGAAAGACCAAAAAAATCTTCGAAAAGAAAAAAATAGAGTAGGTATCTGAAGGTAGAATTATAATCCAAAATAACAAAGAACTCTTACCTTCAAATCATAAGAAAAATATCCTGACTCAAATGGACAGAATGTTTGATTGGACGTCAAAATTAGATATTAAATAAGCATATTGAAAGAGGCTCAGTTCCATAAGCCAGATAACCATAAGTTATAGCAGTGATGTTGAGGTAGAAGGAAGAGCAAGGATAAGCAAACAAGTCAGGAAGCTATGGTCCAAAACCTGAAAAACCAAAGCAAAAATGCCCAAATGTAAGGAAACTAACAGGAGAGGTCCTGCTGGTCCACACCTAACCATGAGGCACAACATGCTCCCCAGGCATGCACAGAATCAAATGTGCATAATCTTGACCAATGTCTAACCTCCCGGGATTTGGAAAACATGATATTTCCTCCAAAATCAGGGAACGGTCAAAGATTCCACGTGTGGCCAAGTCAGGTTCCCTGTTGGGCCATGCCTCCTGCCAGTCCCAAGCTGTGCATCCTTCCGTAATCACAGGAACTAAACAGTCCCAGAAAGAACTTCCCCTCTCAGGGACAGGGACTCTTCACACCCGCCATCCTATGGAGTGCATTTTACGTTCACTTCTCTTGCTTTCAATGAATCTCTTTCTTGTTACTCCTACTGTGTGGCCTGCTCAATTCTTTGTTGCAGATGCCAAGAACCTGGAAACAAGAGCTGTGTGAGCTGGGGGCCCGCCATCCTGAATGATGTAGTGGATGGTGTTGAAGTATGGTCCTCAAATGAAACAGCAAATTATTCAAAGACAATTACAAACCGACTTATGGATTTGGAGGCAAAAGCTTCAAGAACTTTTTAAATAAAAAGTAACTCATGTTATTTTTAAAGATAGATATTAATGCACAAAAGACAAAGGTTGGAAGAGGGGAGAAAAGCTGGTGTTAGCAGTTTGAGTTGAAAAGTGCAGGACAACACTAATGAGTTCTGATTGCCTGCAGGTAGTACAGCCGAGCTCCTACAAGGGCAATGAAAATAAAGGGGGGAAGTCAGGCATGGTAATCCCAGCACTCAGGAGACTGAGGCAGGAGGATCGCTGTGAGTTCAAGACCAGCCTGGGCTACATAGTGAGTTCCAGGTCAGTCTTGACTGCATAGTGAGACCCTGTCTAAACAAAACAAAACAAAACAAATTAACTAACAAAAACAAATAAATAAAATAAAAAAATAAATGGGGGATAAACATATGCAGCCCAAATTTTATTCATAAAACACCAGAAAATGACAATTCGGAAGAAATTTTCGAAAATGACAAGAATTATGAAAAGACAACTTTAGATCACAGAGTATCTGTTCTCTAATGATATATCATGGTTCATTGATTAAAAAGTTCCCCTATTGAAATTGTAGTCACTACAGTGGCTAAAAGATCCCAGGAGATGAAGGCGTTAAAGAAAAATATTTCCCTTACCTCGTCCCAGATGATCGAGCAGTCCTGAGAATCCAAGTAAGTAGTTGTGTGATGAATCTTTAAGCATTTTAGGTCAAATTACTCATTTGCTGCTATTTGCATTCATGTTTGGATGATCTCTCTAAAAATGCAGAACATGGAAATTAGAACTGAAACTTTAATGAAATTAAAAGTGAGACGGTACAATTTTTTTACCCATATTGAAAGCTATGAGTGATTTTCCAAAGGAAGAGAAAAACTTTCAGATGGTTAGTTGAAGTAGCCATCCCCGACAAAAAGCAAGCTGAAGGTGTAGTTGAGGAAATGTCTGATGAGGAAAATACTTTATCTCCTTCAGTGTCTGTGGGAGAAAGGTGGGTCTTAGCTACATTCCATGCCCAAGAGTCCCTCTGCAAAGAGAAAAAGAATGTCTACAGGTCTATGTTCAACTCCAAAAGAAACAATGAAAAAAAAAGAGTCTCAATAAGAGGCCTGTCTAGTTGCAGCTCTGCAAGCAGAAAACAGCCTACGATTGATGTCCAGATCCATTACAGAGACTGGCGACTTCCGGAAGCCCTCCTATGAGGATTAATCCTCACACAGTAAAAGAATCTCAAGGAAAGGACCTGATGGAGTTTTGTCCTAACCTCGCAGTCATTCTCAAGCCCAGCCCACTTCAGCCGCAGGAGTCTAAGAGGAAGAGAACAAGCATACTGGAAACCTCTGCCTTTTCTTCCATCAGTGAAAAACTGGAATCTGTCAGCATCAGCAACTTAAAATGCAAAACTAGCTCCACTCTTCAACAACCTGCTTGTGAGCAGACACCGGCCACTGAAGGAGGCCCAGAGCACTGCGATCAGGCTGACCCTAGCAGAGAGGATACACAGATCCGGAGGAAGCCGCGTCTCGCAAGCCTGGAGAACCCCGCTCAACATCCAGGGCCTGGTGACCTCTCTTGCCTCCAAAGGGGAGCCCTAAAGCAGAGAGAGAATGAGTTGGTGTGAACAACCTGCAGATAGAGAATCCCATTTCGATGGTGCTGAACTCTTCTCAGGGTAAAGCCCAGAATGAGTGTAAACTACATTTTGGAGATGCTGCAATGCAGAGAAATCTATGAAGAAGAGAAAACTTGTATACAGGATGCAGTGTATGCATTTTCTTTTCTAAGTATTTTTTGTTATACAAATTACAGTGGGCCTTTGAGTTACAATCAGGCTGACATAAGAACAACTTGGTTTATGACTGGAATTTTAGTTTTTATCTTATGAACAAGTCTTGAGTTGCAACCTGAATGCTGGCGGCTTGTGCTTCCAAATGGTCTCAGATACAGATTTAACTCTTACAGTGTCTGGAAGGAGCAGGACAACACCCTTTCCTGTGTGGGGCTGACTGAGAAATCTGGGGCCAGTGTCTCTCTGAGGACACTGAGATCTGCCTGTGCACAAGACAGAGACTTTAAAGGCTGGGTAGGGGAGCCGAGCCATTGACTGGCCAACTGGAGTTACAACCAGTCCTCTCACACAGATGGGGTTGAAGTGAAGGTCCACTGTGGAGCGCACCAATAAGTTGCATTTATCATCATTTGTTTATAATTTAGAATTATTTTTCTTCCCTCCTTCTACACATCCTTATTTTTTTTCCTTTCTTGTGTTTAACATCTGCCTTGCTGATGAGAATCTGTGGAGGAGCAGATGACTTGCCCCACTGTGCAATTTCTAGGCTGACTGGCGGTATCTATCGTTGTGACAATGTTGCTCCTAGCTTTTTATTTGTTGTAAGTCAAAAGAGGAAGTGACGCCCTCTTTGAGAGACTGGCTGGAATGAGCCCCCTTCCTCTTCCACTGCTTTACGTACGCCAGGCCTTGGGAGGGAGTAGATCACCAGATCTGGGTCCATGCTAGAGAGACCCTTCGTCTTACAAAGAAATTGAGACAGCACAAGCCAATGAGTCACTCACAGAGGTATGAAAATAACTTTTGATATATTTTATCATCAATATTTATTTGTGAAGAAAAGGGTAATATTAAATATAAAATAAGATTTTTTTCTCCAGTAAGAAGTTTGTGTCAGGACTTGTTTGATTTCTGCTGTTTTGCTTTAAGAATTGAACTGGATTTATTCCTGTCTATAATTTGACTGTAAGCATTGACTGTAATGCTTTACTTATTGAACAACACAATAATTAAACATATAATTGTAGTGATCACAGCAAAGGAAACAACAATTTAAAGAAAATCATTATGAGCAGGGATTCCGGCTATCAAAGCTAAAGAAACTTGAACTTTGGGCATCTTGCCTAAGGATTTGGTTGAAATTTGAGTGAAAGTGAGGCAAGATAGTACAGGTCTGCAGTCCAGCACTCTGGGAGGCTGAGGCAGCAGGGTGACAAATCTAAGATCAGCCTGGGTAACTTAGAGGCTTAGTGAGATACTGCCTCAAAAAAAAAAAAGTCTGACAGTGTGAAGGCCCTGAAATCAATCTCTAGCCACACACACACACACACACACACACACACACACACACACACAGAAAAGAATAGGATCAAGGTGATTCCTTATTTTTCCTCTTTAAATGGTTTTAACCACGTTTTTTCTTGAACATAAACTCCCCAAAAATCTCATAAAAAGAATTAAAATATTTTTATATTTTAAATCTACCATTTATGTTTTAACTGTCTAAATATATATTAAAATCTATAAGAAACTGTACTTTGCACTGCATTATGTTAATGTGCATTTTCAAAATACCAAATCATGTTGATCTAAAGTTAATCTAAAATAATATATATGAAGACTTTTTCATAGGTCATAATACCCTATTATTAAAGCTTACCTTTTTATTTTTCTCCACTCTTGCCTAGTGTGGGTTGTGGGTTTTAAGCTTTCGACGACTTATCAATTAGGTGGGAAAATCGTGTTCAAACGGCAAGGCACACGGCCATCCCAGCGCTCTCCGGGGCGACAGCTCCAGCTCACAGCTGCACTTCTTGCTGTGGGCTGAGCCCTCCAGGGACCCCGCTGGAGCTTCTGAGTGAATGGGAAGGGCTTGGGCGGCACCCCTGGGCTCCCTGTGACCTAGAGGAGACGCGAAGAACTGGGCAGTGAGGTGGTATGAGCTGTCACCGGCCCAACAAGGCCCTAGGGGGACGGTTTGCCTTGCCTGATGACATCTTCGTGTGCCCTAGTTTACATCATCTCTGAAAGGGTCCTCAGGCAAGAAGAGACTTCCACGTTGCCTAGCCCAGATCTAACTCCTTTCTTTTATCATAAGAGCATGAAGGCTCAGTGATGTTTTAAGTTGTCCTGTCAGCCCAAATAGGAACCAAGTGAACCGCCTCTTTGGGGATATACCACAGACACCATAAGTTGTAAGTTCATTCAGCCTAAGTGGACGCTGCATGCTATAAAGCCCGTGGAGAAGGGGGAAACCGTCCATGTGTCAAACTAGGCTCCTCCATACCTTTTATCCTGAAACAAAATCCCTTTCCTTTATTTATTATTTTGGTACCGGGGATTGAATTCCGGTCCTTGCCAGGCAGGCGGCAGAACCACTGAGCTAAATCCCCCGCCCCTCCATTTTTTAAAATATTGGAAACAGTGAAGAAGTCTTTTAGTAGGTCACTGGATAAATGAACCTGTATATCTATACAAAATGGAATATTATTATTAAGTGATTAAAATGATCTGTTAAGCCCTTGAACATACGGAGAAATCTTACATGCATTTCACTATGTGAAAGGACTGAAAGCCTAACCACTGCACGATTGCAACCATTTGCCATTCTGGAAAAAGAAAAAGTATAGAAACAGAAAACATCAGCAGTTGCCAGAGCGGAAGTGATGAGAGAGGGCTGAATAGGTGGGGAATACGGCATTTGTCCGATACAGTGTTCGTTCAGTGTGTCAGTACAGTGTTGCAGATACGACACTCTGCACTTCTAAGGACTGCTGAGCGGCACCACAGGAGAAAATTCTAATGTGCACTTTGGATACTAGTTAATAATGATGTAATCATTGGTTCACTCACTGTACAAAATGTGCCACAGTAATGCAAGATGTTAACAATAGCAGAAATTCCGGGAGCAGAGAAAGTCGTACGGTTTCTCTCTGCTCTTTGCACTCCATTTTTCTATAAACTAAAACTAACTTAATGGGAATAAAATCTTAACTAAAAATTAAGAAGATAAAACTTCCAGGGAAAAGATGTGAATTACATAAAAATGTGATAGGCGTCAGGTTGGTCTTCAGTATTGGTCAGGACCACATGAAAGGGAATCCATGCTTTGGATGCTTAGGAACAATTTCAACTTGAAATTCTGTCCTTTATCATATTGTAATTAAGGTGTACATCCGAATAAAGGTGTATCCTGAAAAGCAAAGACGGTGAGGTCACCGTGTACAGGCCACTCCTGAAAGAACTGGTAAAGAATATGTTTCTATCAGAAGCGAATTTAGCCCAGGAGCCAAGGATGACAAGGAGGGACGTTCCTATGTGTTAGAAGCTCTCACATTTCGATACCTTCAGCTTTGTTTCGTGATACATCAGCGAGAGTTACTCTTCGTCATTTCAGAATAATAAAAAAGTATGCCATTCTTAAAGAAAATGTAGCAGTGCAAAATTCATATTTCTAGCATTATGTTTGCACTTTACAGAGAGCGAATCCAGGTAAACAAGCAGTTAGCTTCTCCTATCATTTGACACTATCAAGTTTGTATTAAACTTCTGCACTACTAGAAAGTCTCCATGGGAGTTTCACTTGCTAGCTTTACAAACACGGGCGCGCGAGCCTCACCTTGGGAATGATCCCAGTTTCACTGGATTTAATCAGACTATAAGAAGATACCTACAAGGTAAAATGGCCCTTCAATCCTCACATTCGTTCATAGTTATTGTATCTCACCTGAGCTTCCAGGCTGGCTGAATAAATGTGACAAGTTAATACTGGTCCTTAATTGTCTGGGTCCACTAGTTACAGAGGGCAAAGCATTCAGCAGGGGTCAAATGGGCAGGCTGTTGCCTTATTTTCTTTGGCACAACAGAAGACTTGGGAAGCACAAACAGAAGGCTGATGGAGTGAGGCTCCTTCACAGATGTGCTTTCATGTGGTCAAATGGCACCCATTTAAAATACTTTCAAGGTGTAGAGCAGTAAACGCATTGCTTTGAAGCCTCCAGGACATCTCGGGGGCATAACTTACTTGCCCAGGAGGATATCATACAGTTCTGTGATTCCTGCCAGCACTTCCGTGAGCAGGGTGCTGCCACCACTATGCTGGTAAATCTATACTTTGAGGTCACTTCCAAATTAGGTCTGGACTGAGCATTGTTATACGTTTGCGGGCAAACAATGAGCTTTTCATCTAATCTGTGTTCAGCCAATTTGGCCAAGTTTTACTTCCACACTCCGAATGAAGAGCTGCAGGTTATCTTTGAAAGGACAGGAAAAATAAAAGGAAACCAGGAACAAAACATGGGGAAAAGGGAAGAAGAGGAAAAAGTCCCGGAGGGGTGACAGAAAGTGTCTTGTTGGGAAAAGGTTAGCTTGGCACCGCTGTTAATTGTGTAAGTGTCCTCATGTAAGTTTTTACATATCTTTGCACTCAGTTTCTTTTATGTGGTAGTAACTTCTTGGTCTTTTCATAGCTTTAAATTGAGAGATAATTAATAGCAACAAGAAGAAGATAAACTTGTAAACTATTATATGAATGTCAGCTTCATTATAATTGTTTTGGTAATTAATGTACCTTGGACATGTGCAAGTTCGCAGCTACTTAATAACACTAGGAACTGTCATTTTTTTCATTACGTGATTTTTCTCAGTGGTTCCTGATATTTTGTACAAAGGCACACATATGGAAAAACAGAAGACAGACACGCATACGCAGGCACAGAGTCACATCTTACATCATTGTTTTATTCATCAATTTGAATGGACCCTGGCATGCCCAGATTTTCGATTAACCATTACTTATGAATGTGTCCTGAGAAGCATTGGTAGAGTATATTCGTGTTTGAGTTGGTGGGCTCTGTAAACAGATCACCATCCCCAAACATGGGTGGGCATCATCCAACCTGTGGTTCAATTTGCTTCCCTGCTTCATTGTTTGAGAGGGATGTAAAAACCCGTTTCTTTCCCCCGGAATGGGACTTACACGATTCACACTTCTAGTTTTCAAGCTTTCAGGTTCAGTCTTGAAATTATACCATTTACCCTCTGGATCTCCAGCTTGTAAAAGGAAGATGGGGCATTTCTTAGTCTCCACAATTATGCAAATTGATTCCTTATAATAAACTTTATTCCATACATGAATATCTGTACCCTATAGATACTGCTCCTCTAGAGAAAACTAATGAGTCCACAGCAGCAACTTTTCTTTGGAAGATGCCTTCTGGCTCCAGAGGCATGGTTGCCAGTGTGTGCTGAGAGCTGGAGGAAACAGTCTGTCCCCCAAGTATCTTTGGCTGATGTCTGACTCCTCAGGATTATTGGAGAAAATACAGCAGCCAGGCAGCACTTCTTAGCTCCTTATGTGAAGAGGCTTTTCTCAGACCATTCAGGGAGCCCTAACAGAAAAATATGCTGCATAGCTGGGGTAATTTGTGAAGTAAACATTTATTTTTCCTGATTATGAATTATGGGCAGTCCAAGATTTAAGGTCTGATGAGTGTCCATTTCTTGATAAATACAAAATAGTCTTCCTCACTGGTGGAAAGGGAAAGGGAGCTCTCTGAGGTCTCATCTACAAGGACACTCATTGATCTCATAGCAAGGGCTGCTCCCTTGAGAAGTAATCACTTTCCTAGAGTGTCACCTCCTGATATCTCTGCACTAGAAGATGGGGTGTCAGCATTTGCATTGTTGGGGGACCCAAACATTCAGTCCATAACGTGGCTGAAGGCACCGTTGTTGCTTCTCAGCTGACCTGCAGACTCCCCTGACTGTTTTCCCTCACACTGTGTGTCTCCACCTCTCCAAGAGTTTCCCTGCAACACTTTCTTCATTGAAATCCTGACAGGAGGATTCTCTTCTCAGGGTGTGCTTCTTGGTGACTCTTCCCGAGACAGGGCAATGCTGCTTAGTGTCTCTCTTGGACCGTCTGGTGGAGCATCCCAGGGGTTCTCTGTCCCCTTTCAAGATTGAGCACCCAGTGTACAGTGGGTGCCAGTGTCCTCTGTGAAACCTGGAGGTGTTGGGGGCACCTAATTGAATCTTTCAGTAACTTTCAAATCGGGAGTCCCAGTGGTTTCTGTTCTGCAGAGTATACCATGATTAACATACACTTAAGATGCTTGTCTTTGTATTATAATCTAATTTTTTCAAGAATGCTTTTTTTTTCTTTTATTAAGTTTATTGGTACATTTTAGGTATACAGTATGATTACGTTCATTATTGGGATCTTGCACCTTTACATGACAGGTCTTGGTTCTCAATTTTTTCCCCTTGTCCGTGACCTCCCTTCACCCCCTCCTCCCCTCCCCATTTACACTTTATTTCCATTTTTCCGTTTTCTCATATTTTTTTCTTTTCCCTTATTACCTTTTCCCTACCCTTCCCATTTTCCCTACACCTTTAGCCCTTTTCTTCCTATTTCACATGGTTAGTTATATCATTAGAATCTTATGTACTGTTGTAGAATGCTTCTTTTTAATTTTAAATATTTTGAAAAGGGATATTAAATAAGTCAGGTGCTATACATCCTATTTACCTGAGAAAACTCATTAAAACACAAAGAGGAGTTTATTTCTACATTCATATCCTCTTCATCATATGAGATTGTTTTTCCAAATATATTTTGCAGCTTTCTCTTTAGTGGTTTTCTAAATATCATAATACTGCCAATTAATCAGTATGTATAATTTCTCTTCTATGGCTTCTCCTGAACTTAACATAGACTGTGAACATTCTCTTGGTTTTATTATCATCATTGCTTTTTGACGCCATTCAAAACCCACTACTTTCAGGACTGTTGGGGTCAGAGCATGCAGGGATCCATCCTTGTAAACCGCACTCCAAGAAGCCAGGTTAAGGACTAGTGTATACTTTCATCCCCACAAAACTGTTCTTGATGTTTATTTAACTGCTCAGAATCACCCAGTTTGGACTGTCACAAATTATCTCTTAAATATTAATAAACAAACTAATGAGTATTAAAAACATAATGTGGATTTCACTTCTTTTCCATATCAAACCCCCTTGTGCACACACAATTTCCTGCACTTTCTTAAATACAATGTAAAGTTACACTGCTTCAAGGGACATGCATCTTATTTAATTTAACTACTTCATTATAAAGGAGATTGTTACAATTTAAAAGTTTTAAGGTATCTACACTTTTACATTTTATTAATTTATTTAGGGCAAAACCAGAAAAGGAGATTGACCTAAATCTACTGTCATGCATTCCTAAAATACCAAGCCAACTTTTACTTGCTTTTTAAGAACAACAACAACAACAACAAAATATCTAACCATCCTAATCTATCAGGATGACAAGTGACCACTGACTGTCTTTCTACTAAATGTATTCCATTCTGCCACAACAATGTGCTTTTCCAATAACAAATCATGAGAACATTTCAGGCCTCTTATTCACATGTATACCTTCCCCAACTTTACAGCTCTCACCAACCAGCATGCCTCTGCTTGATATTTTATAATAAGAGCTAAAAATAAGTACCTCAAAAATTACTCCAGTAAAAGATTAATTTTGCCTGAAAAAAAAAAAAAAGATTCCAGGTGAAACTTCTGACAGAAAAGAAAAAAAAAAGTAAAATTTAAATATCATAAGCATTGTGGCAAATTAAATCTTCAAACACACTTGGGCAAAATGTATTTTAATTTCTTTCTATCTCTAGCATGTAGTCACCTACCCTGCTAATACACAAAAAATTTCTAGCACGTGGTCTGATTCATTATGTTGGAACATCTTCTTCTGTAAGAATTGCTAGACCTCCAAAGAAAGTGAAAAATTATTTCAGTATTTTGTTTTCCAGACATAACCCTCTGTTTTAATTCTTGGCTCCTTAGATGACAGCCACTCGAGAAATACATGGGTAGATGAATAATTGAATAGTTATGGAGTCTGCTCCCCAGAATGAATTAGGCAGCTGGAGAAACTGCACTTCCTTAGGAACCACAAGGAATGCTGGACATTAAAAGCAACATGTCTTTTTCTGGGCTAAAAAAGCCTAAAATTATATACAGAAGAAGTACAAAGATTTTTAAAAAAGTCTTAATAATATACATTTAGAAGAGAAATGTTACTAGCAAAGTTATAGTTATTAATTGAATCCCCTTGTGCCCCTTAGAGTGACCTGAGGAGCTCCACGGCTGCTCCTACGCATTGTTGATAACAGCAGGGGACCATCATGCTTTTCACGCGGTGAAAGTAAAGATGGAGGAAGTTTTATTTTGATCAATGGCAGCTCCAAAGTATCCTCTTCTAGTTCCGCGGGTGTAACGACAGCCAGCCAGTCTGTTGGAAGGAATGCTCCACCCGGCAAGTGCACCTTTAGCACTTAGAAATTCCTAACTGTGGAAGATTTAAAAATCCCTACATAGGAGGGAGATAGGAGGAATAGGGACATTGATCTTTCTGAACTGGAAAGGGGAACAAGAGGTGGAGGAAGACAAGGGAGGAGCGAGAAAGGGCACGGACGCAACACTGAAGGCGTGTGAGGCACTCATGCCGACTCCAGACACATTACGCACTGTACACGCCCATTCGTAAAGAATATAAAACTCGCTACACAGAGGAAAGGAGGGAGAAGGCAGGGAAATAGGGACAAAAATGAGCAAGGAAATTTATATAAACATTCACACATGCATAGGAATTCCTCAAAAAGAACATAACTATTATGTATCATAACCATACATCAACTACAAATAAAACTAAAGAATATACAAGTGAAAGTAGACAGTGTTTTAAATATACTCATTTGTAAATATGAATATTTGGAAAGTACTAATTAAAAGGCTTTCTATAAATTCACACGCTGCTATTGTATGTATGTTCAAACACACTAAATTCCATTTGCGAAACATGAGCAAACAATAACATTCCATAAGTTTCCCTTGAACCTGCGTTCGTTTTTCTGTTAACTATAACCCGAATGAATGTAAATGAATCACACCCTCCTCCACCTGCTGCTTTTAGCATCCGTGGACAAGGAAGGGGACTAAATTTTACAGAGCTGGTACCACTGTCTTACCGTAGTTCATGTCTCCGTGGGAGCCCGGCAGCTGTCCTTCCTGGCATCTCCATGGAGCACAGCACAAATCCTCCAAAGGGCTGCATAAGGAAAAGAAAAAAGTGTGAAAAAAGGAAAAAATGGAAACAAAGCCTTTGGAAATAGGGAAGGGTGAAGCAGTTGAAGGGAGGGCGGGGGAAGGGGGAGAAAACAAGAACAAGTACATCACGTAAAGGTACAAGATCCCAATGATGAATGAGACTGTATCGTTTGCTGTAAATGGACCAATGAACCTAATGGAAAAAAAGTATAAGCATGTGGAAAATAAATCATACTACTGCCATAACAAGACTGCAGTGGTCACACTTAAATTAACTGACAGATCTGAGTTTTAAAATTGTTGTTATTCAACCCCCCATTCTCTATTTTAAAAACCAATATTTCTAACAAAAAGGCAAAGAATGTGGACACTTCCTTTTCAGTTGTGCTTAAATGTGACATTTACTGTATATTATTGTACATCATTAACTAACAAATACATCATTATCACTATGTATACTTACTATCTATACACTGTTAAATACTGTATACCATTAAATAATTACTAAATACATAACATTAATACATTAATATTTGCTTAGAAGATGAACGGATAGCCACTAGATCATAGGTAAAGTAATTAATAATACACGATGATATGCTATCATCATTGTTACAGCCTTGCTACATCCCTAGCTGTAGCTGATTCTCAAGTAAAACATTCTGAAAATTGAGATCCTAATTCTTTTTTTGTTTTTTCTTGAGACAGGGTCTTACAAATGTAGTTGACACTGATGTGGAATTCACTATGTAGCCCAAGGCTGCCCTTGAACTCACGGGGATTCTCCCTCCTCAGCCTCCAGAGTTCTGGGATTACAGGCATGCGCCACCACGCCCGATTTGAGATCCTAATTCTTACTGAGAAATTCTAATTTACCATGAAAAAATATACTACCATATACATTAAGTGAACTGTATCGACACACACAATGGGTCACTATCCTGAAAACATAGGAATAAGTGGTGGTTATATCACAGGGACTTTCAGCATTATATTCAGAGAGAAATTGTCATTTTTGCTTTGTCTTTTTCCTCATATATAACATGTATTATTATTATGCATACAAATGGTGTTTGTCACAATCTTGCAGAATAATACATAACTATATGTAATATCTATCTATACTGTTCTGAAATTCAGACTGCAGATTTCTTTTCCTTATTTTCATCATTCCCTTGGCCCCTGCCACCTTGCAAACCTAGGCTTCTGAAGACCTGAATAAACAGCACCTATTTTTCCTAAGTACAAGTCTTCCACTGTCTTCTGGCTTTGGCACACAAGGAGGGCTTTTGGCAGAAGCAATAATAGCAAGGTTTTGTTACACCTCCTCACAAACTGCTTTTCTCAGGTAACTTCACTCAAACCTTCAGATTAGGCTAAGATGTAGATTTTATTTTTGTCAGATGTGGGTCTTAACCAGTGACAGATAAGCTTCTCTGAGGGAGTGTTTTCAAATTCAGTGGTGCCCTTTTAGTTGGCTCAATGAGCCAGAGCCAGAAATATAGACAGGAGGCAGAGTCAGTAGATGCATTGGACTGTTCTGCACAAGTAACACCTCAGTCCAAAGTGCTGATATTTGGGCTTTGGAAAGGCTTCAAGCCTGGGGAGACTTCTATATAAGAGGGCCAGCGTTTATTAGAACTGTCTGGCATTAGCACATCACCATGTATTTAATGGGATGTGCTCTAGCTCCTGGCATAGAACAGATTTTCAGATGCTTATTGGTGAACAGACAATCAAAATGGACTTCCCAACTGCTTGTCTTGGCTTTTCCATGGTGTCCTTTAAAGTTCCACCTACTTCCCATTGAATGTGACTTTTAACTGGGAGTAGGGAACAGTAGCATATGTGCAGTTTGTGCCTTGCATTTGGGAAATGGGTATTGAGCAGCCAATTTTTCTGAGTATTGAGAGAATCAGTAATAAAAAACAATTTTTTAGATTGTTTCTTCTGCATATTGTTTGATTCTTGGGGAACTTTATGATCAGTAATTATGGTACAGTCTTCACCTGGGATGCAGGATTTTTTAGAGTTTTTACCTATGTGCTAATATAGAATCTGCTGCATTTTTTCTGTCATGGGATTTAATGGTGGCTGGTTTTTAAAAGAGCTTCACCACTCGGTCTCTTCATCTGTTGAAAGCAATGGGTACAACTTACTATGTAAAAGCCAATACTCACATATTTAAAATGGTACAAGAATCCTGGTTTCTTTTGTTGTTGTTTAGGTTTTTGTTTCCTTGTTTCCTGTGTGCCAGGGACACAGGGAGAGATAGGTGCAGCACCGTTTCGAGGTAGTGACTACTACTGGGCTAAAGAACCTTCAGACTTGTGAGGTTAATAAATGTGTCCAGGCAACTCTACACTGAATTGTGTTTACTCAGTGAACTGCGCAAAATATTTCTCAGTTTAGAAAAGGACAACTGTACATCATTTTGATTCCAAGGGAATTACTGGATTAATTGACTTTAAATTACCCGGCTACCTCTCTCCTCTTTATGACCTGGGATTTAAAGCCAGACAGCCTGAGTATAAATTAAGATGATGACGTTGCCTTTGAGATCTTGAATATATACTTCAGTCTATGATTCTCTGTTCATTTCTGTAAAAGAATGAAGATAGTGACTCAAAAATCCAACTGGAAGAGGGAGTTTTTGTAACTTTGGGTTGTAACCAAGTCAAGATTTTTCTAGAAAATATAATCTTGGATACTCATCTCTAACATGGGATCTCCTCTTAAGAATCTCAGTTTAACAAAGGAATAATTATCCTTTGAAATCATAACTACATATAATTTTATAAATATATTAATATTTTAAAAATATATTGTAGAATAAGAATTACCTAGAAGTTAAATCAATACTTCCTCCTCCTCTCTACCTTTGCTTCTATGAAGTTTAGCAATATTATTTTTTAATTGTAAAACCAATATTGAGGTTTCTTTCTCTTCATTTATTTATTTTATTATACATGGCATTTTAAAATCTATTGCACTGTGTGGTGAGTGTATTTAATAACTGAATTTTGAATGTCTCAAAATTACCAAGAGAACACATTTCAAATAATCTCATCACAAAAGAAGTCACGTTTGGAGGGTAACATGCTAAATATATTTGCTCCCTCATTCCACATGACGTCTAAATGATCTTAACCCTTAAACAACATGAAAACACATGATCCTCATTCTTGATGATTTCACTGGCTCCTCACTGAGTACTCTCAGTGGAACAGGGCTAGTAACGCCTATGGCACCCAAGCTAGCGTCTTCTTTATGGAGAGCTGCAGTGACTATAATGTCTTACAGTTCTCATGTGTATTCTGCCTTGCAACTGCCCATGTCTGAGTCGCGGTTCTGTTTTCTATTCGATCTGTGCACCAAAGCAAGTCACTCAATCTTTCTGTGCCTCATTGTGCTTCTCTAAAAAGTACAGCAGTGACAATGGCTCACTGAGAGCAGGTGAGAGTTAAGTCTCTACTGCGTGGAAATGTATGACAAAGGGCTGACAGTCCTCATTTTCTAATGCCACTGCATTTTGTGGTGTTTGGTAAGTATTTCAGAATTACCCCCAGATGATGTCTTGAAAATCTGTAATTCTCACAGCTCTTGCTTTAAAAATCTCTGATTTAGTTTGTGTTAAGTATAAGTAGAGTTCATCAAAGTAAAAACAAAATTATATATATATATATACATAATTATGCATAATATATAAATATCTAATAGTTTAACATATTATATGGAAATTCTATAGTATGTAATTGTCCTATATAGTTAAATATATATGTGTATGTTAATGTGTTTAAAATATAATGGAAGCACGTTTTTTCAAGCACCTAACAATTACTTCTACATAAAGAATACAGGAAGAAAGAAAAACTGAAAGTAGAAAGAAAGACAGAAACAAAGAAAGAAAAAGAAAGGAAGGAGAGAAGGAAGAAAGCAACAAATGAAGGGCAGAAAAGGCAAAAAGAAAGGGGCCATTTCCTTCTCCCCCTTTTCCTTTCATCCTGTAATTTTTCACAACTGGATTTGTTTCCCTACTGAATGTTGACTGCTTTCCTAGCACTCAGTTTAACCCAGACCTGATAGCAGCGGATGGTTATTTAAAAATGACTATTTAAAAATGACACCGATTCAGTACCTGGCTACAAGGTCAACAGAATGGCTATATGTTTACAAATTCCTGACCGTAACCATCAGTTTTCAGGAGATACGGTTTCGGTTTCTCTCTACCTGCCTACCCATTCATTCATTGTACCCCGTGACAAGAGGAAAAAAAAAAGAAAAGAAAAGAGGGGGAAACACACAGGAACTGACGAACTGTGATTCCTTTGGCAAAGGATCACATTTTTACTTTCCTTTGGCCTTGGTTGAATTTTAGGGTTCAGCACCTAGAACTTATTGACACAGATTTTTTCACTTATCCCATCAAAAATACCTTGGGCAATGTGCCCTTCCTACTCTGCCGAGCTGCAGGACTGTGAGGAGGAGCTGAGTGCAGTGAGTGCAAAGCCCACTGAGGAGCACACACAGCCTTGCCTTCTCGCGGCAGAGAAGCTGCAAGATCGCTGTCCACAGAAACGGCAATAGGGCAGTCGCAGCAGGTTGAGGCACCGTGATGGAGTCAAACAAAACATTTGGTATTTAATGGGCTGCGTGTCTACAGAGACAACTAATTTGGAGAAATTTAATTGCTGTCAAGGTTGGGTGGAACAAACCCCAGAATGATATGGTTTAGCGAGAGTGTTTTAAGTCATGCTGTCATTAGTGCTGTTTTCTGGAAAGAGAGTGGGTCGCACGGGTTAATTGACAGGCTGATACATCAACAGCTAATCCTGTTTCTTTCATCACCACCTGTATTTTGCTCGAGCCCTGAGTTAGAGATAATTAAAGTGGACAAAGCAGGCACTTGATTAAAAACTAGAAAGGAGAATTTCAAGTGCATTAGTCAGGACAAGTCTTGTTTGCAAATGATAAAAACCCAGTGAGAACTGGTGTAGGCAAAAGAAAAATTTGACAGCTCATTGGCTTTGTGCTGGAAATCTTAAAATTGTTTGCCATCTCCATCCACACCTGCCTATTTCTACCTGCTCCATCCCCAGAATGCTGACCCCTAGGACTCCATCAGGGAGATTGCTTGTTCCTGGGCCTATTGTTTTGGCCCTGGCTAGAGATTACTAGGATGAGAAGAGCAAGATCAGAGTACCTGCTTCTGGCATCACTTGGTTTTGGCTTCACTTCTTATAAAGGCCACAGTTACATCTGTAAAACTTTCTGTGTGGAATTTCCACTTGCCCTTCGGTTGTATTTTCCTCCACTTGCTCCTTTTAGCTTAGGAGAGGCAACGACCCTTGATGCTTCATGCCTGAAGCTAAATGCTTGATTGCTAAAATTCTCTCAATTTTCCAGCTTTAAGGAGCCAAGTCTTTCTTTCCTGTTAGGGTGTTGACTGATACTATCTTTATGTTAAAACTGAACAGCAAAACTATGGAATGTCAGGGACCCCATTGTTCTTGGGAAGAGCTAGAGCCAAAGACCAAAAGCAATTAAAAACTGTTCATCTGAGTTATGTTTCTCTCTGCTGTATGGGCTTCATTGTTTCTCTTTGCAATATGGAAGCGCTTCATAGTGATAATGACCAGAATCATGGTAAAAGCAATGTTCAGAGAAAAGGAGACAATAGAGAAGACAATAGAGACAGCGCGTTGAACAAAGAACAACCACTATGTGAGGAATGTACCCTTCCTTTCTATTCGGAGAATGAGACAAATACAGACATTCCTCATTTAGCAACCTATGCATTGAATGACTGCACGCTAATGATCTGCTGCCTTGACTCAAGCCCAGCATTCAAAATTACAGTGGAAGAATGCGTGCGGCAAAGGGGCCTTATAGTAGCTTCTTCTACAGTACAGTAGGGTACTACAATTTTCGCTTATTGTGATGTACATGCAATATTTGTGTTTTATAGTCTTTCATACATCACTGTACTCCATGTAAGAGTTGTGCCAATAGAAGCAGTGTCATCAAGTTGGAGTTCCCTGGGACTTTTTCTCCTGAGTATTCTAATGTATGTATTCTATACAATTACCCATTTAGTAACCAATTCACTTAATGGCCTGAGCACTGGCATAGAACTGAGTCATTAAATGAGGAATGTCTGTAATTAGAATCAGCAAGCTTTATTAAGAGGCATAGCTGTTACTAGGACGGCTATATCATGCCTCAAACTGCAGGGCTAGTTTCAAATGCACAGTGGCCTTATACTTAAAGCTGCATAATGTGCACAAGTGCACACCAACAGACACACACACACACACAAACACACACATGCACAAACACAACAATGAAGTCCATCGATATATGAAGTTCCAACCAGAAAAGTACATTCTCATGTGAATCAAGTAAATATAAATATTTCAAATCATGGCATGATTTTCTGTCTTTTCTGAAATTAATACTTAATAGGATGTAATCCTTATGTACCCCACTACTGTAGCTATTTATAATGGCAAATGTATGATAGAATCAATCGATATCAAAGTGTAGCAATCAACATCAGCAGTGCGAACCATTAATGTCAAAGTCCAGCCAATAGATGTTATTCTTTTCCCCTTGCAGCTATTGTACGATCATTTATTTTAGCCCATGTTTAGCACAGTTATAATCGCTCATAATCATAGGAAGTATACACAGTCTCAGAACCATTAATTTATTCCACATCCTCACCCAGAGAACACAACATTCTGCATCCTTTGCTGGCTCTGCTTGCAAGGTCTCCTACTGCAGTTCTGACTACTACAGCAAGAATGACCCCTGCTTGATAAGACCCCAAGAATCTGCCAGAAGCACAACGGGGATGCATGCTCCGCTGACCATGTGCTAATCATATTGTGAGGGGTAACTTACATCTCCTTCAGGGACCACAGAGAGAAATGCTATTATTTGCTTTCGCCAATAGAGTAAAGAAGAGAAGTCATCCCACCAAGTCTGGGGGCAAAGAAATATTTAGAGTGAAAGGATAAAACCCTTATTGTACCATAAAAATGACCCCTTTGCTCGCATAGATCTGCATCCCAAATATGTAGGAGAGCTAGGCACTTTCTTTCTTGTCAGTCCCTCTTTCCAGGCTGTTCTAGACCACTGGACCTAGACATGCAGAAGAAAAGGTAGCTAATGTGTATTGAGGGCCCATTAAGTACCAGTGCCTCTGATATGAAAGGATTCCTTTTACACCCAACAATAGACCCAGAGTTTTAATATTATTTTGACAAATTTTCATATAAAGAGTCAGAGACTTAGCAAGTTAAACAAGTGGCCAGATTCAAACAGAGGGTGGTAGAGGTGGCTTTGGTCTCAATCTTTTGTGTTATAGAATCTCTGCGGGCTACACTGTTTAACTGTTACCCTAAAGATGGTTCACATGATGCATTTCAGAAATGTGTAAGCTGAGTTGGCTGTCAGGAAGTAATGCATTATCTTGGTACATTTACTACAATTCCATTGAGCCTTGTTTTATTTATGAGGTTTAAATATCTGTTTTGGCTAAATCACCAAGAGTATATCCATCTCTCTTTATTACTGTGACAGCACCTTAGATTCTGTAATTGATGTATAGGATCAGAATGTCAAAATACTACTTTGTGATGAAAAAAGTAAAACCTGGGCCTGGGGATTTAGCTCAGCGGTTCTGCCATCTGCCTTGGGAGTGCCAGGTCCTGAGTTCAATCTCCAGTACCAAAAAAAAAAAAAAAAAAAGAACTATACTAAAAAAAAAAAAAAAAAAAAAAGTACTTTACCTGATTTTTGTAGACACGCCCAAATGGTAATCAGAAGATTGCTGTTGACCATGGAATTAGAATAAAAGGGGTAACAATGGCACCAGAATGCTCACTGATATCAGCTAACATTGTCAGATAAAAATATTTTCTTCGTAGGGCTTTCCATTTCATTCCCACAATTCTAGGAGCATAATGGATAGGTTTGATTAATACTCATTTGTGACTTGTAAAAAGTTTGCATATTTAAAGGCCAGGGATTTAGCTCAGTGGTGCAACCACCTGCATTGCAAGCAAGCACAAGATCCTGAGTTCTATCCCTGGTACAAAAAGACAAAACAAAACAAACTTTATATATTTAAACACTTTCCTACTTTTGACTTATTTTAAAAATAAGATAGAATGCATCAGGTGCTGCAATATGAATAAAATTGATCACAGTAGTATTTCTTTTCCATGTCACTGTGAACCTAGGACCATCAAACTGAACTACATCACAAATTCTTTTCTTATATACATATATTTTTTTCTAATCCAGGATCTCCCTAGGTAGCCCAGGCTACACATGAACTTCTGATTCTCCTGTCTCAGCCTGCCAGAGTGCTGGTATTGCAAGCATGCTTTACCATACTCAGTTTTTTCCGTATCTTTAGTAACACAGAAAGAAATAAATTTACCTAGTTGTATTCAGCACCTGCCCAATGCAGACATTCAGGGCTATATTTATCAATATATCTATGTTCTTGACATGCACCATGGACTGGGAAGGTGATGGTGAATCAGATATTGTCTCTACATTCATTGTTTACAGAGGAGAAGCAGAGATAGAAGAGCTAAACAAACCCAAAGCTCATACAAGGGAGGAAATTATAAAATTAAGAGAAGAACTCAATGCAATGGAGACTAACAGAATGATACAAAACATAAAAGAATCGAAGATTTTTTTTTTTTTAACAGGGGCTGAACACTGGTCCTTGATCTTGCAAGGCAGGCATCGGAACCACTGAGCTAAATCCCCAGCCTGAAGAGTTTGTTTTTTGGAAGAATAAACAAAACTGATAAACCTTTAGCCAACTTATCAAAAAAAGGAAAAAAAAAAAGGCTCAAATTCATGCAAGTAGGATTGAAAAAGGTGAAGTCACAACAGATCCAGAAGATATCCAAATGATCATCAATACCTACTTGGAGAACCTGTACTCTAATAAAATGAAAACACAGAAGGAAAGGGCAGATTCCTAGATACATATGAATTACCAAAATTGGCCGAAGAAGATTAAAAAAAAAAAACACCCCAATTACAATCAGTGAAATTGAAGACATAATTAAAAATTTTCCAACAAAGGAAAACCCAGGTTTGATGGTTTCACTGCTGAATTCTATAAGACATTTAAAGAAGAACTATTGCCACTATTCTTTAAACATTTCAAGGAAATTGAAAGGGAAGCAATACTTCCAAAATCGCTCCTGGAAGCAAGTGTTACTTTAATTCCAAAACAAGGGAAAGACCCAGCAAAAAGAGAACTACAGGCCAATCTATCTAATGAACATAGATGTGAAACTCCTCAATAAGATACTGGCAAACAGAATACAGAGGGTCATTGAGAAAATCATACACCCTGAACAAGTTGGATTTATCACAGGGATACAAGGATGGTTCAACACAAGTAAATCAACGAAGGTAAAACACTATATTAACAGAGTCAAGGACAAAAACCATATGATCATCTCAAGAAATGCAGAAAAAGCTTTCCATAAAATTCAACACCCATTCATGATAAAATCCCAGCAAAAACTTAGAATAGATGGTCTTCATCACAACTTAAAAAATCAACAGCTAACATCGTACTTAATGGTCAAAAACTGAAAACCTTCATGCTAAAATCAGGAAAAAAATAAAGATGTCCACTATCATCACTCTTGTTCAATGTATGGAACCATTAGCCACAGCAATTAGAGAAGAGAAATAAATAAAAGTAATAAAGATAGGAAAGGAAGAAGTTAAACTGTCGTTATTTGCTGATGATATGATACTCTACAAGGAAGACTCAAAAAACTCTACCAAAAGAGTTAATTGACAGATTCAACAGAATAACTGGATATAAGATAAACACTCAAAAATCAATGGCCTTCTAGTATTCAAATAAGAGACTCATTGAGAGAGAAATTAGGAAAAAATATCCGTTTTACAACAGCATCCAAAAAATGAAATATCTAGGCATCAAACTAATGAAAGAATCAAAAGAACTCTACATTGAGAACTATAGCACTTGGATAAAAAATTTCAAAAAGGATATAAGAAAATGGAAAGGCATCCCCTATTCCTGGGTAGGAAGAACCAATATAGTGAAAATGACCATATTTCCAAAACTGCAAAACAGACTCAATGCAATCCTGATTGAAATCCCAACAGTATATTTCACAGAAGTAGAGAAAACAATCCAAAAAATTCATCTGGAACCAGAAGAGACTCAGTACAGCAAAAGCAATTCTAGGCAACAGAGACATGTCAGAGACATTCAGAGACATTTCTCAATTTAAAGCTATACTACAAAGCCACTGTGATAAAAACAACATGGTACTGGCAAAGAAACACACCTGCGGATCAGTGGAATAGATTAAAAGAAAAACTCCAAACATACTCAGCTACCTTGCTGGGGACTTAGCTCAGTGGTTCTGCTGCCTGACTCGCAAGTGCAAAGGACCTCAGTTCGACTCCCAGTACCGAAAAACAAGCAAACAAACATACTCAGCTACCTTATCTTTGACAAAGGATCTAATCATCTTTGCTGGAAGAGTGACAGCCTCTTTAAAAAATGGTGCTGGAAAAGCTGGATTTGAACTTGCTAACGCTTATAAATAAACTCCTGTCTTTCACCATGCAATAATCTAAAATCAAAGCGATTTAAAGATATAAATGTTAAAACAGAAACACTAAATTTGCTGGAAGATAAGTTAGGTAGAACTCTCGAGCACTTTGGCATAAGAAAAGACTTCATGAACAAATCCTCAGTAGCTCGGGAACTAACGCAAAGAATCAACAACTGGGATCTCATCTTATTAAAAAGCTTCTGCACTGCAGGAGAAACCACCAACAGAGCTGAAAGACAACCTACAATGTGGGAAGAAATTTTCACCAGTTGTTTCTCAGACAATGGTCTGCTATCTAGAATATATAAAGAACTAAATATGTATAAAGACCTAATTCAAAAATATGCATTTGAAATGATCAGACATTTCTCAGACAGAAAAGTAAAAGCAGCAAATAAATGTATGAAAAAATCTTCAACATCACTGGTCATTTGAGAGATACAGAGAAAAACAACACTGAGATTCTATTTCAACCCAAACAGAATGGCGGCTATCAACCAACCAATAACAGATGCTGGCGATTTTGTAGGGAGAAAGGAACCATTCTTCATTTATGGTGTGAGTGCAGACTGATGTAACCACTGTGAAAATCAGTATGGAGATTCTTCAAACAACTAGGATTATCTGAACCAGCTATTGCTCTGCTGGATATCTTCCCAATAGAATTAAAAGAATCACACCACAGTGTTCTATGCACACTCATGTTTATAGTGGCACAGTTTGTAACAGTCAAAACTTTGAAACAGCCCATTTGCCCCTCAACTGAAGACTGGATAAAGAAAATGTGTGTATTTTTAAAAATACAATGAGTGCTACTCAGCCATAAAGAATGAGAAACTAGAGATATTTATAACTAAGTGGATGCACTTAAATGCCTTACTCTCAAGTGAAGTAAATAGGACACACGTGTAAATACTGAAAAGTTTCTCTGGTGTGAAAAACTAAAAGTGTAAATAAGGATCAAAATGTATAATTGCTATTGTGAGATAGGAAGAAAATGTGTAAAGGAGTAGGTGAATTGGGAGAGGTGGAGGAAAGGAAAGGAAAAATAAAAAATGGAAACAAAGTCTCTAAATAGGGAAGGGTGAAGGGGGTGAAAGGAGGGCGGGGAAGGGTAAAACAATAAGGGATGATTCATGCAACATTTAAGAGCAGTCCTGAGCAAAAACAAATTAGTATTTTTATGCACTTATGAAGACAAAGTTATGTACAAGCATATGCACTTAAGTATTCATTTAGTCAGGGAAGAGAACCTGGTATTATTTTGAGAGCATCTATTAGGTATCTTTTGGGCATTTTAAGACATCTGCTCAGGTGCACAGGAAGTGCAAATGGAAACATTGAAAAGGGATATTCAAGGAAAGGTGAGAGCTCAGAATTCCAGGAGAACTAAACAAATAAGCTGTTCAGGAGTAACCATGTTCAATGTAGGTAGCAAATAAAATCATGGGTGTGTAATGGGGAAATTTTATGATCATTTTGAAATAAATGTTGCAGCAGGTACAAAACCCAACTAAAATGGGTTATAGAGATGCTAGAGAGAAAAATTAAATTAGCAGATATGAAGTGATTTTCTGGAAATTTTTTTCCAACAAGAATAAAGGATGGTTAGTAAGTTGAGCATATGAAAAGACCAATTGGAGATAATGTAGTTTATATGTAATATAAACTACATTGTAATATGAATAGGAAAGAAGGAAATGGATAGATGGAAGAAGTAGCGGAGATTATGATATAAAAGACACTGGTAAAATGTACGCAGATATCTTTGAATGGCTAAGAGAAGACAGATTTAGTAGAACTATGCAGATGTTAAATCTCCAGAGAAATAGTTGCAAATGAATCCAATAACACATAAGAAGGATTATATATCATGATTAGGTTAGGTTTATCCCAGGAATACTAGAATAACTCAACATAAGAAAATAAATCAATACACCACATTAATATAACGGAGGATAAAGACAAACAGTTTTGACACCAGAAAGATTTGACAACACAGAAAAATGTAGGAATTGAAGCCTAAACCTCAGGTATCTATAAATGCAGTCTTAAAAATATAATTAGTTAAGCAAAGACAATATTAGAGTATATTGAAGTCAACCCCAAACCCAGTAACTTATGTCCTTGTAAAAGGAACGTGTGAAGAGACAAAGACAGAGGGAAAAGCCTCAGTGCAGAAAGTCATATGATGGCAGAGACAAAAATTGAAGTGATGTAGCTGTAAGTATAAAATGCCAAAGGGTGCTGGTCACCTTTAGATGCCACAGAAAGTCTCTTCTGGAAGGCTTCTTGTCTAGAGATTTCAGAGACAGGATACCCACCACACACTTTGAATGAGACTTTTGGTCTCCAAACATTTGTGTAAATAAATTATCAGTTGAAGCCACTGGACGGTGGATTTATGTTTCGGCTCCCAGGGATGCTTGTTCATGTAAAATGCAGTGCTATTTTAACATAAAAAGGAAAGTTATCATGTAATCAATCTCAAAATTATTCAGCTGAAAACAACCAAGCACCAAAGATAATACACTGTATAATTTCATTTATATGAAGTTATCTGTAATAATTAAACCCTTAGACAGAGCCAGGAAGTGGAGAAAGAGAATGATGAGAAATAACTGCTAAATGAGTACAGAGCTTTCTTAGGGGGGGTTAAGAAAATATTTTAAACTTGATTAATTTGCTGTTTGCACAAAAACATGAATGTGATGAATACCACTGAATTATTCAGTTTAAAATGCTTGATTGATATGATGTAAATTCATTTTAATAAAAATAAATGAGATAGGACTCCATAGTCCTAAAGACTTTAAAGGGAGATAAAATGATCCCAGGAAAATGTAGTTAGTTATAGAGGTTACTAGCTTCATATGTGTTGTATTTTGCCTTTTACTTGATGATTTCCATGTAATCATATTTTTTTCATTTTTAATTAGGACATCTATAAAAACATCTTCATTAAAGATATATGGATGATAGAAGATGTTACAAATTATCTCAAAGTTTCATACATATCTAGGAAAAATATTACTTCCAAATATAGAATTATCAAATTCAACATTTGCATTTTCATTGAATAGGTCAGATTGTAATGTGAGTAGCACGGGCCGCTAGTCTACCATTGGTTATCTCTGGAGCCTGTGATTCATTTTCATTTTGGGTTTGGGGGAGAAAGTGTTTCTAAATGAATCTGAATTCTTTGACAGACCTTAGTCACGCTAATAACTGAGAGAAACTGTGTTTGCAGCACTTATGTATGTGAATTAATTTTGATGGAATATTAGACTACTTAAGTTATTTGGTCAAAGAGAATTAAACAAGAATATCTACCATTAGTTAATTCATTCTGCTCTATGGGCTGTTTGTCTACTGCCTCTTATTTAGACAGCATCTATTTGTAGTTGAAAATGACTCAATGACAGCTTCTTCAGAGTTAGTGTAGCAGATAAAAGTGTCCTCTCCAAATTCCAGGGATAGACAAAATCCAGAAAGATCCCTGGGTTCTAGATCTTGTGGCAAATGTACTTGCTTTCAAATGATATTTCTTCTGGATACTTGGTATTGTATGTATCAAACTTCAACAAAGGGACAAAAACCAGAAGCAGATTAATTTGATGCTTTGTTGCATTTATTTTAAGGTAAACATAAGTTTCTTGATGAGTGGAAAAAAATTCCAAACTTTGACACATGAGTTATTTTACGTTCTTTGAAAAAGGAAATAAAATTCACCCCAACTGAACAACATTGGTTTTTGAGTTGAAATATTACAATGAATGCGTATATTCTATATGTTTCTATTTTATTAGAAGCTTATCACACCAATAGACATTTTCATAACTGGAAACATCACCTGTTGCTTTTTATATGTAATGCACCATAGATTAAAACCTACCAAAGATACGTATATCGTGTGGTTTCAAAGAATCATATCCCATGTCAAAGGAAAGCCAGCAAAGTCGGAATGATGAATAGAAACAATTATTCCACAATCACGAAAGGACGTCAGGTTCGAACTCTTCATAGAGAAACTATTTTAGTGGCTGTGTTCTGAAGTGAGTCAAGGCAGGAAGGATGCCTATTTGCCATCAAAGATATTCTGCCTTAAAACATATGTATCCTTGCAGAGGTATTCTTTCTGCACTTCTCATTAATGAGCATTTATGAATTCATCAGAAAATGATTAGATCTTTTTATCTATGACCTTGAAATCATTCAATTAACTCATATATAGAAAGCAGTAAGGATAAAACATGTAGTGAGGAAGTGTTAGCTATTTTTTATCTTTAGTTTCTTAAATAGCTCAGTTAGGGTCTACAACATCATGAACTATGTGTACAAATTAAAAGTTTACTGTGATGAAATATATTAACGTATCTATCATCATATTAACTCTTTTTTCAGATACTAACTCTTTTTTCTTTTCATTGTTATGGTAAGAGTAGTCAAAATCTACTCATTTAGGCTACATTCCAAAACATTTAACATTCTAAACAAATTTGTGGGAGTACAGACTGGTGCAAGCACTATGGAAATCAATATGGAGATACCTCAAAGAGCTGGGAGTAGAGGTTCCACTTGACCCAGCCATCCCTCTGCTGGGTATCTTTCCAAAAGAATTAAAAGACTCATACCACAGTGATATATGCACACCTATGTTTATAGCGGCACAGTCTGTAATAGCTAAAACTTGGAAACAGCCCATTTGCCCATCAGTTGGAGACTGGATAAAGAAGATGTGGCTTTTCTATAAAATGGAATATTACTCAGCCATAAAGAATGAGAAATTAGATTCATTCATAGGTAAATGGATACATATTGAGGATGTACTCTTAAGTGAAATAAATAAGTCACACATGTATAAATACTGAATAGTTTCTCTGGTGTGAAAAAACTATAACTGTACATAAGATCCTAATGAGATAATTGACTATGTGAAATAGGAAGAAAAGGGCTAAAGGTGTAGGGAAAGTGGGAAGGGTAGGGGAAGGGTAATAAGGGAAAGGAAAAAAATATGAGAAAATGAAAATAAAGTGTTTGTAAAGGGGGAGGAGAGGAGAGGGTGAAGGGAGGGCAGGGATAAAGGGAAAAAATGAGAACCAAGACCTATCATGTAAAGGTACAAGATCCCAGTAATGTAACTGTACTGTATACCTAAAATGTACCAATAAACTAAAAAAAAAATCCTTCCAAAAATAAATAAAATAAAATTCTGCACAAATTTAATTGTATTACCTATAGTCCTCATATTATACATTGGAACTTTAGATTTGTTGATGCGACATATTTGTTATTTTTCTTTCTTATCAACTACATTTCTCATTTTCCCTTACCCTGTACCCCATATCTTGGTAACCATGCCTCTGTATGTTTGCACTTTTAAAAAACATTCCTCACATAAGGAGGATTATGAAATGTTTATTTCCTGTGTGTGTTTTATTTCACATGGTATCATGCCCTTCAGTTCCATGTTGTGGTGTTAGCTCTCTTTAATATTAAATTACTGAAAAGTTATCCTGGACTTCATAATCAGTGAACAAATAATCTTCACCCTTGGATCTGCCACTCAAGATTATCTAAGATGTAATCGGTTTTTGCTTTTCCAAATCATTTTTTATTACTTAATTATAAGAGCTCATCTCAGTATCCGCATGGTTTTTAAAAGATGTCAGAAATATGTAGTCTCTATCTGTGCTCAACTTATTCCTTCTGCTCGTAGCATGGGCCTGGTCTCTGCAGTCCTGTTTCTGTCATCAGGGCTTATCAAATCTGAGCTGCTGTCCTCATTGCAGCCAAGGCCAGCCAGCCTTTTTCTGATGATATCTTGAAATCCCAGCATTCTCTGTTGCCTGGTTCTAACAGTGCTTGTTATCTGAATTAGTAAATGTATACGAATATTTTCTTAAAATTGTAATTTTTTAATCTGTATCCCCTAATTAGATTTTAAAGCACCGGGTAGAAATTAATCATGATTTTCTTCTCCTATTTTACCTCTTCTACAGTAAGATACACATACAATAAACTAATATTTATTGATTGACTAGGAAAACTGATATATTACTTGAGAACTGACATGTGATAGAAAGAATAC
Organism: Fukomys damarensis; assembly: GCF_012274545.1. Taxonomy (NCBI): domain Eukaryota; kingdom Metazoa; phylum Chordata; class Mammalia; order Rodentia; family Bathyergidae; genus Fukomys; species Fukomys damarensis. The sequence continues at coordinate 6,313,438 of NW_022900941.1, read as the reverse complement.
TCTGTCCAAACCTAGTTGATGAGTTGTCCGCCATTTGCTTAGCTCTTGACCTCTCAGCTCCCTGTTCAGTGAAAATATTTGGCCACTTCTAACATTCCTCTTTCTCCTAATCATCTCTTCTCTATATAACGATTTGATTTATCCCATTTGTCTCAAACAACCAGCATAAACTCCCCCGCTCTTATTTCTCCCTCATGATTTGTTCCTATTTCCAAGTGGAAACCAGGTGAAGGCATCCTACAAGGTCTCACAAGTACACTTACGTTGTTTTTCCCCAAAGAAACTCTTCATAGCTGCAGACCTAGGAAAAGTCTAGCTTCCCTTCATTTGCAAAATGGCAGAGTAAAAATGTGGCTTTGGGATCATTCCAGAAGCTAACTGAGAGAGCCTGTCATCCAACCCAAAATTATAGAATACCTAGAAATGAGCATTAACTACTAAAATATAGGAGCATTGGACCAGGGATTTAGCTCAGCGGTGCGGCCACCTGAGTTTGATCCCCAGTACCCTGCCCCCCTGGAAAAAAATTTAGGAGCATAGAAGAAGCCAGCAAGACATCCTCCCTTTCCTATTCTTGGTGGACTACAATAAAGAGTGCCTTCACGGGGCGTGCATGGAGGGTGTGCCTCAAGCCCAAGAAAAAGTATGTGTTTTCTTGATACTGTGCACCCAGATTGTTAGTGAACAATTTTGTATTTGTTTCTATTCTACTTCTTCCCTCATATCTGCTTGAGATTAAATATCTAAAAGCCTCAGCATGAGGGATGTGCCTAAAGCTTGTTTCCAAGGAACCTGTTCATGATTTTCTAGTTTATGACCAGCCCTACTGGGACATGCAGTAGAAAGACTAAAAGAAGTAACTTTAATGGAAAATTTACAACACTGCAAATTGTCTCATGCATTTAGAGAATTTAATGCTTCCATCGGCTCTCTAATATATTGTTATGCCTCATAGACACAGACTGTGAGTCTCCTAGAATTAAAGAAATGTCTGAAAAGTACCTTGATTTGACTCTGACTCACTAACTCTTGACAAGATGCATTGAAAATGATACCACCAAGACTAGAAAGACAAAAGTTTCTTTGGTTATTTATATATCATCACTGATGTTAATCTTATACGCATAACATTTGCATTTTCCCCTCAAGGCAGCTCTCATGGATTAATATATTTCCTAGAGGTCTGTGAAGCACCACAGGCTACATCATATAGTCTGAACTTGCTCAAGCATCAGTCATTGGTTGGCCGTGGAGAATCAGTGGAATTATCCCCCACAGCCCAAAGAACACCGAAATATATTTGGGCTACCTAAAAAGCTTGTCAGTTTAAATGCTCTGCAGGACATTCAGAGACTTGAAACACTCTGGATATGATCTAGTTCACAATTTAAAAGTTATCATTTCTCTCCCACACAGTCAAAGACTTCCTAAATTGTCATAGGCACACTTGCCTATTTATGAAAAATCTCCAGGGAAGATGGCTTCAAAGCTTTCTCTGTTGCTAATTCAGAGTCTAATAACCTTTCCAGTCAGTTTTTCCTGAAGTTGAAACTGAATTGCTGTGAAACTAAAAACTCATTTCTCTTTAGTATCTCTCTGGGACACAGCACAAACTTGAAAAGCATTATAATAGATTATGTGGCAGATGAATTTCAAAAACAATAGTAATAGGCTTATAATTTAATAATAAGACCAAGAAAAATAATTTCTTGAGGCAACAGCTTGCAAAATGCTGCTAATAGGACCAAGGCCCTGGAAGGCACTCAGCACAGTGGGAAATGTGAAAGAGCAAGGAGTAGGGTGGAAAAGCCGAGGTTCAGAGCTGGACAGCATTGAGTCCCTATCCTGGGGCAGAGACAGAAGGTCACAGAGAGTGAGGGAATTGCCTGCCCAGATCCCTCTGCCACTTAGACACAGCAAGATCGTTCAGAGCCCTTCCCTGCAAGCTTAAGGTAAAGCAATCCATGCTGATGGCACTCTCAGCAACTCTCAGCAGTCCAAAACCAAGAAAGGAGCTAGGACAGGAGAAATTAGATCATTGAGAGAAATGGAGCCACCTGCACACTTCTGTGGCATTTTGCCTTCCAGGCGTGATGGGGCCGGGGTAATCGCTGCCCCACCCACCGGAAAGTCTGTTCTTCCCCTTCCTGTTTTGAAATAGAATCTGATTTGTTTTGAAGGGCATGAGGAGGTATATGCTTCAAGTGAAGTTGTCCTTGTCCAGCCACAGGCCACGAATTTAGGTCAGTCTAACCCAATCTTTCTTAGTCTACCCTCCTTCATGGAGAAAGGATTGGGGTCACGGTTGATATCCAGTTTGGGCTCTGAAGAAAATAAGTGAAAACTCCTGGAAACACCTGTTCAAATGCCACTGAGGGGAAAAATCTCTTGCTTCCATGTTCTTGTCCTTGGACTTAGTTAGATTCATGAGGCTGTGATTCCTGGAAGTTCCCATGTATTTACGGCCATGAGAATGCAAAGTTGAAAGTTATGCCGATAAGCTCAGTAGCCAGGGTAAAAATATGCCTGAAGTTTATGAGTTAATGACACTGGCGTCAACTGGGTTTCTGGCCAGAGAAAAGACTTGAGTTCAATGCAGTCTATCTAATATGTGATTGCAGGAAATCAAGTGAGTTGTAAATGCGGCTATGTTTCACTCTTTCCTTTGTTACAGTTCATAGGAAAAGGCCAAAATATTAAATGCTTAATCCCTAGCTCGTGGTGCTAGCAAGCGGTGGTACAATATTCAGGAGGGGTGTACTAGAAGGAAGATTAGTAAGGCAGCTTAGTTGCTGGGGTGCCCTTGCAAGAGATGTTGGGACTCTGGCTTTTTGTTTGTACTCCCTGCTTCATAGATACCTTGAGGTAAGTAGATTTTCCCCACGGTAAGTGCCCTAGAACGATGGTTTGCCCACCCAGGAGATATCCAAAATGGAACCAAGCAACCACTGACAGAAACCTCCTAAACTATTAAGTGGGAATTGCTCTCTTTCTTATCAGCTGATCCTTTTTCAGGTACTTTTTGTTTGTTTGTTTGTTTGTTTTTGTTTGTTTTGTTTTTTTGAGACAGGGTCTCACTATGTAGTGGAGACTGACCTGGAACTCACTATGTAGCCCAGGCTGGTCTCGAACTCACAGCGATCCTCCTGCCTCAGCCTCCCGAGTGCTGGGATTACAGGCGTGCGCCACCACACTCGGCCTTCAGGAACTTTTTAATAGTGGCAAAGAGCTCGGCGACGCGTTGCAGTCTTTCTTGCTTCCTTTCCCCCTGTTGTCCCACTTCCTCCCGCTCTTCTTTCATTTCTTCTTTACTTCAGTGTTCGTTAAAATGACAGAGTGAGGACAGGAACATTCTGTATTAGCTCGTCTAATTTAAAATAAGTTTTCAGCTCATGGAAGTGAGATAACATTAATATATGGAAAAGAGCTACTACTCAGAACATTAGCCAATAGTTGAGCATCGATATACAAAAATAGCTGTGAAAAAGGCCCATTAGTATGAGATTAATGCTGCTGACCCAGCAGTGATGAGAAACTTTCAAAAACACACAAACGCATTCTCATTGAGAAGGAAACATGATTCCCTTATGAGTCACTTCAGTAGAAGAAAGGCGAGTACAAAAAAGAACTAAGCCAGGGTGGCAGAGTGACTGGTCCTCTCCTGACGCACTGGCGAGATGGTAGTGAAAATCCGAACGGAGCTTCTGCTCTGCACTTGGTGATGATAACACATGTGTCATTCATCATCACAGTATCATTGATTTAAAATCAAAGAGCAGGTGGTGAATGCTTCAGGAAGTATAGAAGAAATCATCATCCTAAGAACAGAACTGTTAGACATAAATATATCCCAGTGTATTGATTTGAAATATTTTTCTGTAAAGAAAATATTACACATACCATTTTCATGAAAGAAAAATAAGATGTTATGATATTCTTTCTTCATACCAATCTTTTTCCCCCCATTAAGTTTATTGGTCCATTTAAACCAACAATACAGTTACATTTATCATTGAGATCTTGTACCTTTACATGATATATGTGGGTTCTTAATTTTTCCCCATATCGCTGCTCTCCCTTCACCCCTTCACCCTTCCCCATTTACAAAGACTTGGTTTCCATTTTTTCCTTGTTTCACATTTTTTCTTTTCCCTTATTTCCTTTCCCCTCCCCTTCCCACTTCCCCTTTGGCCATTTCTTCCTATTCACACTCCCAATTATACCATTTGAATCTTATTTACATTTTAGTTTTTTACACCAGGGAAACTACTCACTATTTACTCCAGTGTGTCCTATTTATTTCACTGAAGAGTAGAGCCTCAATATGTATTCATTTAGCTATTAATGTCTCTAGTTATGCATTCTTTATGGCTGAGTAGTACTCCATTTTACAGAAAAAACACATCTTTATCCAGTTGATGGGTATTTGGGCTGTTTCCAGGTTTCAGCTATTGCGAGCTGTGCCACTATAAACATGGGTGAGCATATTTAAATACCAGGATAGCTACTTCATACTCTGATTAGTGTGCATATGGAAATTTAGTAAAAATTTAACATCTCTTCCTATTCTTCCTCTTTATTTGTGATGGATTTGCCCCAAACTGTTATGTATTTTTTTTCCTACAGATTGGCCTGCTGGGTTTATTTGGATCCATCTGATTCGAGAGAAGTCGACTCAGTGAATGTCGATCTCAGCCAAATGTTTCCCGCTTTAGCCCTCGCGCTCAGGGAACACATAGACCTGGGAGTCAGATTGCTCGCCTTCACAGGCAGCTTCCCAAAGACGGATCCTCAGCTTCAGCTCCTCTGTAGGCTGTAGCATCTCAAGTCTACTCATTATTAATCTTATGAGCTGGAAAATAGTTCATTTATATGGAAACAGATAAATTGGCTTGATGTGTTCCTTGTTCAAAATGAAATACAGATTTCTGATTAAAAGCCAAATCTTTCTTTGAAAAGGTCAAAAACGATGCCTTCAAACGAAATTATTTCAGTGCTATTTTATGCAGGTCACTGATGAAATGCCCATTCAAAATATGGTCTGGTTTTCTGGTGTTTCTATATGATTGCACATTAACACAGTCCTCCTCCACTCAAACATGTTAAAGTAGAAACATATTGAACACCTCAACACATGTTTTAATGTTTTGTCTTTCATATATGTGTGTGTGTTTGTGTAAAATTGAAATATATCAAATAAAAATATATATTAAATTGTGATTCAAAATTTATCAGTGATATGGACTGTAAGAAATAAATGGATCAGATTGCTATAGCATTGGCATATTATAGATCGAAGCTAGACAGAAGATATTTCATGTCTCTGTATTTCTTCTCACTCTATGTGGATCCTTCTACACAAAAACAAGGTTATACAAGGTGAGTAGACAGTGTATATTTGTAAATACGAATATACCCAAATTCATGGGAATACAATGCTGATAAAAACAAGAACTGGAGACAACCCAAATGCCCAATTAGAGTAGAGTGGAAAGCTTACTCCTCGTACGTCTGTGAGCAGTGTCCCTGAGCTCTAGAGTGCCATGAAAGTCACTAGTAGACTGGAATAGCATGGAAGCCAACTGATGGAGCACACAAACACAGTATCTCGAAAAAGAAAATAATTACAAATATGCATAACTTAATCTACATAAAGTTGAACAACAAATATACTCAGCATATAGTGTTAGAAATTAGAAAGATTTTTGGAGAATTTTGGAAATATTCGCTAGTAGAGGCTTTGAGGGAAGGCTTGGGGTCACAGAGAGGTTCTCTTTATTGATCTTTGTATGACCTATAGATAGGAAAATTCACACATTCCTCACATAGGAGCTTGCATGTTACTCTGTTAATTAGTTATCTAATCAAACTACCTCAATCAGAGCTTCTCATTTTATGTTTGTCTGTGGAAGGGAAAGAGTCCACAGATGTAGGGCCAATTTGATGCTTAAGAGTCCCTGTGTCCTGGAAGTCCTGAGTACCTTAGGGCATATTTCCACGAACAGCTCCTTAGTGTAGAGCAGGGTTCCAGGACCTCTATAATTTGCCAACATAACCAGCAGAAAATTGAAACCAACTTTTATGCAGATTTATAATGGTGAGCTATTTTTACATTTCAGTCCCATAAATGTATCATTGGAAGGAAAGGTACACTCATTGTGGTCTCAGTTAGAAAAGGACTATTGATTTATTTTGCATAATAAGATCTCTTTCATCTAAAGTGGATTTCTCATCTGTAATTAGATTTCAACAATGATAATTTTTTTTTTTTTCAGTACCGGGAATCGAACTTGGGACCTTGCGCTTGCAATGCAGGAGGCAGAACAATTGAGCTAAATCCCCAGCCCAAAAATAATAATGATTTAAATGATTACTTAGATGTAATTAATATGACAGTCTGAGCTGTGCTTTTAAAATTTTACAGGAAGAAAAGTAACACATTTTTATGACTTCATTTATGAAACATCGACTTTTATGTGTGTTATTTTGTACTCTGGTTTGTCACACATGGTGTGCATATAGATCTTTAAACCAAGCAAGGTTTCATACCTTCCCTTACAGAACTGTGATTTGAAGGATAATAGTTTTATTTAGAAAACTATTTCAATTATTCCTTTTATTTTCTCACCAATGTGCTTAATTGTATTTTAATGATTTTGATTTCTAGATAATGATATCCTTCTCACAGACCAGAAAGCTTCAATTTCAATCAACTATTTTATGAATTCACCCTTTTCACATTGCATTTTTTTAATATAGAGAAAAGGTGTTCAGTTATTGTTGTTTTAAATCACATAATTTTTCTTTTCATATCTGGTTTACACATTCGTTGATAGTTCCATCTCTGTGTCACTCTACCTGAGAATAACTTGTGTCATTGTTTCATCTCAGAGACAATATACTTAGGAATAGCAACTTTAAAAGGCAGAATAAAAAATTTGGTTCCATCTCTAAGAGTTTCTTATGTCCATGGTCAGGTTGACCATTGCTTTGGGCCTGTGACGAGGCAGTGGCAGGAGACAAGATGCTTGCTCACCTCTTATCTGTCAGGAAGCAGAAAGCACGGTGTGTGTACCTGTGCTAGCCCATGTCCTCCTTTCACATTTCTGTTCTACTGGGCCACACCCACAGGAGAGCAAGGCTCTAGAAGCACCCTCAGAAACACACTCACAAGTGTCTTTTATTAATTTCCAAAGTTGTTTCTCAATCTAGTCAAGTTGACTGCCAAGACTGTCACAGGTCCTCTTTGTTTTCAAGCGTTAGCAAAACAGTGGTCTTAGCCCTTCTGAGTCCACACCATCCAAGCGTACACCACTGTGCTAAAATTCCCAAAATGTCCGCAACCCTGACCTCTCTCTCCACTGATCTCCAGATCTAACCCGGAGAATTTTTTCAAATGCATGAACACGCCCATAACATGTTCTTATCTATTCCATGGAGGAACAGTAAAACTGGTTGTTGAAAGATAAAAATAATACAATTGAGGAAAAATAAAAAATACTTAGCACAAAGGTAGCATGTAAAAGTGATGTCAGTTGTGGAAGCCTGAAATGACATTTTGGGTTCTAGATCCACAGTTTACTCTTTCTAGGGTGTGAAATACAGTGACGACATGACAGAAATGTCATAAAGATAAGAAAGACCAAAGTTAAAAACAAGACGAAATGTTTATAGTAGGCTTATATGTTTGGACTCTTCTTATTCTTTTATTTCCTTCTGCAAAGAAAATACTCAGAGAATACAGAATTTTAGGAATCTTTATCAGGCATCCATAAAAATTTATTACACAACAAAGTGAATGCATGTAAAGCATTTTCACATATAAATTCAGAGATTTTTCTCATTATTAGGCCTTCATTTCTTCCCTACAACATTTCCTCACAATATTTCACGTTGTATAATCTTCCCTTTTTTTTGTGGTTATGGGGGATCAAACTCAGGACCCTAGTGCTTGTAGGGAGGCATGGTGCCACTGAGCTAAATCCTAGGCCCATCTTCACTCATTTGTACTATTAACATGGTTTGAGTTCTTTTTGGGGGGGGTACTGGGGATTAAACTAGGGTCCTTGCACTTGCAAGGTAGGTGGTAGAACCACTGAGCTAAATCCCTGGCCCTCTGTCTTGAGTTCTTCATCTTATCTTTAATTTTCAGTTGCTTTTTCGGTTGTGTGTGTGTGTGTGTGTGTGTGTGCACGCGTGTGCACATGGGGGGGTTCTGAGGGTTGAGTCCAGGGCTTCTGTACTGAGCTCCAGCCCCAGTTGTCACAGAGACCCCAGATTACATGCATGTACCGCCGTGCCTGCCTATCATTTTAGGGATATTCTGAAGTTGCATATCTAGTTTGTTACGATCACTTTTGTTGAAACTAGTCTGTATCATTTATGAATTCACATTACCAGGGGTAAGAGCTGCAACACATTGGCAGTATGCTGAAGGTAGTTCAGTGAATGAGACGAATCCTCTGAACTGTGTGGTCTTTGCCCTTTGAAGCAGGAGGACACAGACCAAGTGAAAGATTTTAAAGTATGATTTAAGCCCTCTTCCAAATACAAAATAAACATTTGTGGAAGATGTTGTTAATTAATGATGTAAACATAGGTCAGAGAACAGTTAAGAAGCTGAGTTTTTACAGGAAATTTAATAAATGAATGTTAGATTAAAATCACTTACATATCTTAGAAAGTGATAAAGTGGCATGCTCAAGATTTCCTTTGTACCTTTTATTTAAATTTCTATTCATAAAATTTGAAATACTGACATGTGATTTCACTAATTCTGGAATATTTAATAAAAAGATTTATGTCCTAAGTTTTTCTTCACTTTTCAATTAAAAATATAAAAATACTTGTTTTTAAAAAATATTTATATACACATATTATATTTAACACTTCAAAATGTATCTTCGTGAGGATAAATGTAAAAACAAAAATGACCAAATCCAACATTTCCGTGCACCATTAATTCTCGGTATGCAGCCTGTGTCTCTCAGGAGCTCTTCCCTGAATCGGTGTCATACCAAGATGCTCTATAATATGTATTCTTGATAACAGGAAAATAATTGCAAAGTGCAAGAATTTTTGTTAAATCAGTTATATGATGATGATACATCCAATAATGAAAGGGCAGCAGAGCAAAAAAAAAAATAAAAAAAAAAACTAAGCAAATACAAACAGAAACAAATCTTGGTGGGAGAAGATGCAGGGGAAATAAATAAGAAAATTGAACAGATATTTAAATACTCTTGCAAATTACTACTAGATTATCAAAAAGTTGTTACAGATCCTTTGTGTGGTGTTTGAGAACTAGATACTCATCTGTGCTCTTAGTAACTTTCTGTATTGCAAAGAGAAGGTGTGGCAGGAAAGAAAGAGGCAGAGCGGTTGAGAGGGAGAGTACAGTAGCACAGAGGCAACAAGGTGAAAGACTGTAATGGTATAGTGTGTCCTAGGGTAGAATATGGGCAGGTCTCCCTGGACGTAAGTCAGAAAGCGATTCACAATGGAGGTGACACTTAAACTCTAAATCCTGAAATGTAAGAAAATATTTTTCTACCAAGATGAAAGAGAAGACAGCATGACGTTTGGCCTGGTAGAAGAAATAGAAGTGGGATGATAAACAGCATTATAGATTTGGGGACGGATGTGGTTGTGTGTGAGTTGGTGTAAAGAGTAAGGAAAGCCAGAGTAGTTCACAGAGGACAGTACAACTAGATATTTCTAAATTATACAAATATTTTAGACTTTGTCAATGTCAGATTTATTTTAATGTGCTGTGGGTCTTCAGAAACAATAGGGAAATAAAGCTACTGGTGGATTTTCATGATATTGCACCATTTTAAATGACTTTCACTGTGTACATTATTGCCAATGTCCATAGCTTGGTTCCCTCTACTTTCTGCCAATTTGAATCCCTAATGAGCTTCATTATGTAGATGAGCAAGGGGCAGATTGAGAAGCCGGCTAGCACATTTATTCACTTTCCCCTGTACCAGTTGATAATTGGCATCGCCTGCCATCAAGGGATTATTATAGAGTGGTGTGGAAACAGTTTAAATAGTATTCATTTAGGGAAATTGAATTCTATTCCCCCTTCATGGCATGATTCCTTCCGACTGTTCTCTGACTGAATTTCTCCACCAACAAAATGATCATGAATAGCTCTACATGGAGAGGCCTCCTCCACCCTGCATCCCCATATTTTTTCAAAAGAATTAAGACCAGGATCTGGCTTGTTCGGCTTTCCTGTTCCTTCTATTTTCCCGTGAATAACAGACATCATTTTAAACAAAATCCGTACACAAAAATGCGACTATAGCATGTTTTCTCTCATATGTGGAAACTTAAAAGCAAAACACACAGAAGATGGCCTAGAAGATAAATAGGGACTTTTAGAGTTTGGAAAGGGGTCCAGAAAAGAGCAGAAGGTGTGTGAGGAGGGTGGGAGAGGAGGAAAAGGAAGACAAGATATAATCAAGGTTTGATATCCGCTTGTATGAAAGTGTAAGAGTGGAAAGCTTTCATTTATATAGTTACTCTGCTTTAATAATAAGGGTACATGATAAGCCACCTTTCAATGTAAATATTATTGTTTAGAATCAAGAAATTATATAATTAAGCTTCAATCTTCATTAAAGAATATAATTACTCCAAAAGAAAAAGTTAAGCTCACATGGCTAAACATGTGCAAAGAGAAAGCACTTGCTCAGTAAAAGAAAGGGCTTTAATTTAATGACAGTTACGTAGCTGAAAAGAAATATTTCAAAATAATAGAAATGGGCAAGCAATAGGTGAGACACTCCTTCATGGTCACAGACTGTCAAGTGCCCTCTCGGGCCTGGTTGACATTAAAGAGAGATTAGGTTCCTCACAGAGGGAGATAGCTGGTCCTTCCCGTGGAAGAAAGCAAATAAGTTAAATGTGCCTCTAGTAGCTTTGTTCTAAAGTCTTTCTTACCCAGAGTTGGATTGCAAGTTCTCAATTCCATTTCTCAACATGAAGGCAGAAAGCATGGGCGAAAGGATAGAGTTTTACAGTTCCAAAACATCTGCAGTCCGAACTGGGAATCGCACAAAAGGAAAATCTGAGTTTAAGCCCTGATCCCAAGGAAGTTAGTATGGAAAACCTTGACTTAACCAGGATGAAGCTAATCTCATTTTGCGGGATTAATGTGACTAAATCCATGTGCTTGTGGACGAAGCCTAAGCTCTCCTTCATGAATAGGTTTCATAGTATTTGTGGTGAACTGTCTTCCGACAGGTTTATGCCAGAGATTGTATGGATCTGTGTTAACTGTTTTCCGTGATGGATACGGATGAGAAGAATTTTGAAAGGTGACACACAGAAAGATGCAGGTTACATCATATTCATTGATTTTCAGGTTTAAGACACTAAAGACATCATTAATGCATTTATGTAGTTTCCTATAGCTAAGCCACTATAATTCACAATTTAAAATAATGGATGATTACTCTAATACACTCATGGATATTTGCTCATTAAGAACAAATACTGAAAATGAAAGGAATAAGTCTTCGATGGTGGAATTTTAGTGACCACATCAATGAAGAGCTATATAAAATAATACTCAGGGATGGTATGAACTGTATAATCCAGGTTCTAATCAAAATTTGCACTCCCTCACTTTTGTAGAGGGATAGATAATAAAGAGAACTTTTTGATGGTACACTAGTACATACTATCATTACTTTTGAAAATTTGTAAGAAAAATTACTCCAAATTTGGGAATAAAGTGATGATGACAGGTCCGTGCCTACAAAGCACATGGCAGCGCTGCTCAGCAGGTTCAACAAATGCTATTTTTTATTATCTCATGTTTTCTATTCATGCAGTTTGCAGTCATCTTGGAGAGTGGAACTATGTACAAAATGCAGCTTGATTCTTTTTGTTTTTCTCTAGGAAAATGTATTTGGGTATCTTTACTTTTAAATGTATTCTTTAGTTGAAGTTCAGTATTGAGAAGTAATATATTAACTTGCAAATGTCTTTTCAGTGATAAAGTTAACCCCTGAGATGATATTCATATTTCTGTAAAAATTCATGGTTTGGTCCAGTTCTTCCCTTCCTTCCTTCCTATTTTTCTCCTTCTTTCTCCTTCCTTCCTTTGTTCTTTCCTTCCTCTTCCTCTTTCTTTCTTCTATATCTGCAGTTTTCAAAAGCTTTGTGAAAAGGCTCTCATTTTTACTGATCTCTGTACAATTGAGTTGAGTAAATCTTTGGTCTACATCCTATTTTATTGTTGATACGAGCTTTGTTTCTAAGTTTTTAAAATTAGAAATTGATACATGAGATATTTATAACAGTGACTCACAAACAACACATAAATATAGTCATAACATTATCTTCTTCTTAGTATAATTTAGAAATTTAGAATACAGATTTTAGAGAAACACATATCAAACTTAAATCCAGGCTTGGATCTTATCACTATGAATTTGAACATGTCCTTCATCTTCTCTGTGTCATTCAGGTAATGACAGTGTAACATACTCAGCAACAGCCTCTGCCTCCTTTATTTATTGCCAAGAGCAAATAGTGTGAAATATTTTAAAATTCTTGGCAAAATTCTGACTCTCACTAAGTAGGGCTCAATGATACCAACGGAACTTGTTCTCAGAATATGTAATAAACAAGGCCATGCTGGATGGTTTAGTTTGTAGTTGCAAGAAGGTGAGACAGCAGTCCTACCTTGATAGCTAAAAGAGCTACAATAAAAGTACCCATGCTTTAATGAGGATTCCTGCATCAAATGCTGGTGAAGTTGGTAAAGAGACACCTCTCATTTTCTTAATGTGTGAGTTGCTGAAATAGATCGTCTTAAGTGAAAAATTTCTACTCTTAAATCCTTTTAAGTATGTCCTAGTCCCCAGAAGACAGATTAGAAATTGCTCCCAGGCACTAGACACACATTTCGAAGTGCAATATTCAGTGAGCCCTTCAGAATCTGCTTAATAATGAACCCTGGGGTGTTGACATGAGGCTAATATAGGTGATATATTGATTAGAGTCCTGGTGAAATATGAACTTCTCCTGCCTAACCAAGTGTCCTCAGGTAAGAAATGCAGAATCTCTGCCTGGACCAATTAACAGGTGCATGAATTCCCCTTATTCTATTATCTCCCAGAGTTAATATTAATAAAATTACTGGAGACGCTAATTGAATTTTCCTCTGCCCTTGTACAAAGCAAGTGAGGACTGAGTGGCTGAAGGCCAGTAGCCATGCCTGTCATTAACTCTTGAGGAACACATACAAGGAGAGTGATAATTAGTGTGCACCTATGGACCATATAGGCTGTGTGCAAGTAATGGCTTTTGACCCAGGCCAAAGAAGTAAAGAATAACTTCATCATTCACACAGTGTGCCTTCCTCATGCTTGGAGAAATTTTAAATCTAAAATGATTCTTATTTAGAGAGAGAACGAGAGAGAGAGAGAGAGAGAGAGAGAGAGAGAGAGGAATTCGAATAGCCCTCTGACACAAGAACAACCTAGGAGAAAGCTTAGCTCCAGACATGCACTTGTCCTGGAAGTGTCAGCTCGCACTATTCACAATGCTCTGCTCATGACATGCTGCAGGATATGTTCTAATGAGACTTTTCTAATGGGGTTTTGGAGAAGTCTAGTTTTATTTGACACTACTATATCATATGCTCTATGTGACCTTGGACAACTTCCTTAAAAGACCCTGTCTCAGTAAAATGAGAACAATGTCTTGCCAGGATGACTCAAGCAGAGAAATGTTGAGAGAGTCCAGTGAAATAAAGATGTGAGAACACAGTGCCTACCACCGAGTATGAAGTAAATTGTTGTTGGTTACATAGTAATAATGGCTGCTTGCTAATCGTTAATCATCATTAGTCCACATTATTGTTTCCTATTAGAACTGTCCTTATCAAAGTTTTTATTGTGTATTTGCTTCTTCAAAGAGGAAAGCTTATTGCAAGCTCTTGAACATCTAATTCTGTCGTTCCGAGAAGGCTTCTACAAGGGAATATTTCATAAGGGCAAAGAAGAGTCAGTCTATGTAGATGCCATACTTGACCATAGACAGCTACTGGTAGCACTAATGTTGGGCTTCTTTACAATAGCAGTCATTTCTAAAAACCTGGGCCTTAATGGGTATAGTGTTTGCCTTTGAGGGAAATTTGTAAGCTAAGTGTTACACTGGGGTTGGAGTATAAATGGAATATTGCCCATCAGAGAAAATTCTACCATAAAATTATTATTCTTTTTTAAGCAATCAGACCTAAAAGACTGTATCGTCCAATTTATTTATCTTGATCACAGGTACAGAAAAGTCTGTGATCAATTATGTGAGCTATTCTATTTTCACCTTTAAGTATATTTTTTTCTCTCTTTGAGTTAACTGGTACATTTTAGGTATAGTACATTTACGTTCACCATTGGGATCCTGTACCTTTACATGACAGATCTCGGTTCTCATTTTTTCCTCTTGTCCCCACCCTCCCTTCATCCCCTCCTCCCTTTCTATTTATAAATACTTTATTTCCATTTTTTCATTTTCTCATATTTTCCCTTATTACCTTTCCCCTACCCACTTCACCTACTTCTTTAGCCCTTTTCTTCCTATTTCACACTGTCAATTGTATCATTGAGATCTATGTACTATTATAGTTTTTCATATCAGGGAAACTATTCGGTATTTACACATGTGTGACATATTTATTTCACTTAGGAGTATATCCTCAATATCATCCTTCTTGATTGAGTTGCACAGCAATGTACTTACCTCAGTCCTAAAGCAGTGAAAATTCTCACTTACATGATGTCTTCATACTTTGACCCAGACATCTTTGCCAAGTCCTGGAAGAGTCTATAATCCTCTGCCTGACATCTTAGTGTTTATTTGAATATTCTTTTAGAGATGGTAGCTTTTGACCTAATGGATTTGTTGCTAAAATGTATAGACACCACGCTATGAGAGAGAAGATGATGAACACTAAATAAAGATCAGTAAAATCTGGATTCATATACTACTTAACTTGGTTTTGAATCTTTAAGACATTCCAATTTTCTATACCCCAAGACTACCAGTCCATAAATCCATTTCTTTTTCCCACATGCTTTCGTACTGTTCTTACCACATGCATACCCTTGACTCTGCTTAAAGTTGAACGGCCTTGGGGACCAGAGGTCCATCATGCACACATGTGTAGTCTTCACTGTGTTCAGGGTCTCCATTTAACCTTGTTCATTTTATTCCTACTGCCTTTAGTGGGTCACATGAACTCTTTAGAATTTCCCACCTTAGAAGTCCAAACCCCTTCCTTTCCTGCCTGTCTGTCACCACTGGCTTCTCTCAGGGATATTCAACAATGACAAAAAAGAACAACAACAAAATCCTACATATATGAAGAGGCAGTAATCGCAAAGTACTTACACTTCTTAGACATTTACTACTCAAAATAAATGCAATTCCCTTTCTTATTCTGTGTGCGTATTTCTTTATCAAGTGCCTAAGTAATTCCCATGTTCACATCAGTCTCACTCAATCAGAATATATATGTTGAAGAAAAATGAAACACAAACGTATGGGAATTTCTCAGAGCTTCAGAAATGTCCTGCTTTAAAATCTAACCTCAGCAGGAGATGTCACACATTTTAGGTGCTGTGCAGCCCCCTGAGGTTCTAAAGAAACACCGTTAGAGTCAGCTGACTTTGGGTCTCTGTCAAGTTCCTCTTGCTCCAAGCTTCTGCAGCCTCCCCTAGGGCCTCAGGCAGAGGAGGAGGAGGACGAGGAGGGAGAGGAGGGGGG
>NW_022900941.1:6281256-6297543 GCF_012274545.1 Fukomys damarensis | reverse complement strand
GGGAGGAGGGGAGGGGGGAGGAAGAGGAAGAAGAAGAAGAAAAAGGAAGAGGAGCAGGAGGAAAAAAGGAAAGATAACATTCCAGCTACAGATAATGAGATATAATGTCACACACTATAAATTTATCACTTGAAAATTTCATTTTATTTAATAAAAGAGCAAGAGCTTATTTTGCAAAGAGTTTAGGTAAACTTGCCTAATGTTGAGGGAGGATTATGTGCTCTTGTGATATAAGTTGTCCTAGAAAAGTTGAGCCCTTTCCGTTACTGGGTAGTAACATGCCCACACTAGGGCATGTGACTTGGGGAGCTGACACTGGCTGATTTCAATTCCTCTTGCCTTAATGCGGACACAACAATCTGAGACAAAGCCATAAGTCTCTTGTTTCACTAGTCCAGTAAAATGCCACTTTTCACTATATCCTCCTTTCTTTTGAAATGTTATTAATCTAACTAAATAATAATACCACAAAATAATTGTGATTGGAAATTCATTGCCAATTAATATCCTTCTGTAGGTTTTTTTCATTAGCAAAATACAGTGAACATATTTTTAAATTCTATAGGTAAATTTACTTTTTCCTTTTCTCTTTCTTCTGGGTTTGTGTTAACTCATGTTATTTAAAGTTGAATATTCTTGACTTAAATTTAGCCAAAGTTCAGAATTGTGTACTCATGATAATTATAATTATCAATGCTTTTTTCTAAGTGAATATAACTAACTAAGCAGCACTTTCAGTAAAATAATTCATTTCTTGACAGGATTATATTGGTTGATACAGGCCTAGGGGACTGCATGTTTGATTTGCAGCTTTATTATGTAAGAACCTGACAATTATACTTGTTAATACACAATTTAGAAATCTCTAAGCTTGGTGTACAGATGTTCTGCCCTGCAAAATGCTAAAGGCAGCTAGAATTACATATCATCTGTATTTCTACAGCTCTACTCTCAGAGAGCATTAGGGCACAATAATAAAAGGACAGTTAGCAAGGGAATAATTTTGGACAATACCTCTATTTGTCTACTTTCCACGGGAGAAGATACAGTCTGGGTTTATGAGTGGATCTGGATTCATGGCTGACCAGTGACTCAGAAGAAGGATAGGACGGGAACTGACCGAGAGAGCTGACGGACAAGTAGACAGAGGGGCTACTACATCAGCTATTCAGATCTCATGTAAATGTCCACCAAAACACCCACTGTAGTCAGGATCTCAATAATAATTTGGAGAAGACGACAATGTCATGTTGTCTGTATGCCTTTTATAAAAAGTGGTTTCTGGCAGAAACTATTAAAAATTGGCAGAGGCATCTGGGATGGAGTCTTGTCTGGACTAATGACTTAGCATTCCCTGTCTGGAGTTCATTTGGCAGAGACCCCCGCTGAGCTGCTAACTCATCACAATATACACCAACCATGGTCCCTGATTTGTGCCATTATACTAGAGAAACAGAATTCATTTGATACTAAGTTGATTGCTTTTCTTTATGAAGAAAACATGAATTTGTCTTTAGAGGAAATATGAACTTATTCTTTGATTTAGGTTTCTATCATACATGACATGTCACAACAAATATCCTGCATCATGAAATAGCATGGAACCCCCAAAATGATCATGTGGATTGATTTATTCATTTTGTGGAACAAAGTTCGGCAATGGCCTTAAAGTAATGGAGCTCTCTGCTGTTTCCTTCTCATGAGTACAACAGTGAAAGAGAGCCAATTGGAAGGCAACAACCTGAGAAACTAATGAATTTTCCTTCAAGACACCATAAAAAACCTTAAAACAGCAGTCACTATCGGGTGCGATTTCCTCGAGTATCAAGGAGGTGGGAGTTCTAGCTATCCCTGTGGAATGTGATAAAGCACGTAAGAATATGCCTCTTCTGACATGAGACTGATGAATTCAAAGCTACGCAGGGTCAAGCGTAAATGCCATGGATTATGAACACGGTTATGGTTTAGGAATTGAATCTTGCAACTGAAAACTGATTTGAGTTATTTATGCTACTGAATCAAAAGGTAGCTAAGGGGTCATGTGATATGGCTGGGGTGCTTGAGCAGGATTATTGTGGGGAAGCTCCATGAGTATTACCCAGTGGCTGCAAAGAGTGTTAGGATATCCTGAAGGATTTATGTGATCTCATATAAAGTAATAAAGATCAATGGAAAATTGAAGCAACTACACCAAATAAACACTGCTTCTAAGGACTGGTAATGTTTTAAAAGGCAACAGAAAAAAAAACAAAAACAATTCTGGGGTTGCCAAGGATATAGAAGGAAGTAACAATCGGGTGGGATGGGCACAGAGAGAAAAGGCAGCTGCTGTCGTGAGGGCTGTACTGCCACTTCATAAGCAGGAACAATAGCAGCTAAGTTTATATTACTTAAATATTTCCTTCTCCCTTCATTTCTGCTGCCTTGCAGGAAGAACACTATTGATAGCTAACATTTTTCAGGCACATCTTAAAATGAAGGAGAGAATATAATGAAATTAATGCCATGCTGATGTGATGCATTGATCAATGGACTTTGATCAGCTTTGTTCCACGTGCTTTGAATATGTATTTTTATTTCTACAGAAAGGCCACATTTCTCCTCAGTGCCACAGGGAAGAATCAGTGGTCTTTGCAGCTTGTACTCCCTCTGTGCTCACCGACCCTCCTCCATCTTCCCGTGCTCTGCTGTGTGCCCTGGAAAGCAAGCTGTTGCATGACTGTTCTGAGGGTTTCGTTTCCCAGCTTCTTCGCTCACAGGACATCAAAAGACGGCATTGTTCTTCAGCTCTTTCTTCCTCAAATTGGCAGCAGCCACATTTCCTGACCCTTGCGGTCTTGTCCGCCCATCTCAGTGTACTTACTGCTTATGGGTTTCCAGTAAGATGGGAGGCTTTTCATAGCTTCCTAACTCTTAAAGGCCCTGGTGCTATGCATGCCTTCCAGGTATACTTAACGCTGCCCAGACTCAGGAAATTGTCCAATTGTCAGTGAGCAAGAAAACACTATTACAACCCTTCTGTTTCTTAAAGGGATACTTGGGGGCATCGGAGATGTGTGGAATTCTCTTTCACAAGACCTTAAGATATTAGCATTCTCAGTTACAAGTTTGCTACTACTCTTCTACCGTGGCGAATCATGAATCTCACTGAATCTTGCTGCTTTCTTTTTATGTTAGATGAAATAATCATGAGAAGCTACAGAAATGCGCCAGACATTGTGTATCCTTTACCCGCCTGTCTCCATCTGCTTGACTCTTTTAAAATTCAGTCATTGATTTTTCCCAACTACTGTGTTTTCTTTTCCAGATCCATCTATTTTGATGATATTGTGCCCTTTACGTGTTATGCTCTGTTCCCCTTTCCCTTGTGTTTATTCTCACACTGTTTATGTTGGAAATGCATTAAACTTTAGCAGTTGTTTCCATTCAGTATCAATTTTGGTGAGTCTTGTGATTCTCGCTCTGGGTGGATTTTGTGGCCATACGGTCCGCAGCTTCTTCCTCGGGGTGGAAAGGAACACTTGACCTCCCTTTCACCTGGAAAAGTGGTTTTGAGGCATCAGTGTGCAAAGCCTTTTCTGGGAATCTTGGGAAATCACTGGCTTGAGCCCAGAATTCAGATTAATATCTCATCTTGGGTTTTCCATGTCACAAGAGTAACACAACGTTTTATTTCATCTATTGGGAATTATTTTTTTAAGGAAGACTTTGTTCACCATTCATTCCTGGTGCAATACAATCTCTCTCACGGTTGTGGAAATGGGAATATTTTTCTAACAAAGTTATCTCTAAGGATTTCAGAAGGGTAAATAAGAAACATCTTGAGAAAGGAAATGATGAATAAAGTGCAGGAAAGAGCATCAAAGACACTCTGCGGAGGGCCAGGGCAGTAAGTAGTTCGGGGGCAATGAGCAGCCCCAGGCCGGAACCTGAGTGAATGTGGAGAGTTGGATCCAGCCGCTGTGACTTCAGTTCTTGGTGAATTCAGTGTCTCCGAAGAAAGGTTTGGATAACATTATACACTTAGAGCAGAACAGCCAGGAGAGAGAAGCAACTGGGAGCTACACAGTCTACGTAAAGCCTGGTCATTGGAAAACTCTTGCCAATGGCTTTCTTTAAGCAATGTGTTTACCACAGTCAGTAGCGAGGTCCCAACTTTTCCGCCTGGCTGTTAACACACAACCTGTGAAAACAACAGATCTACTCTATTATGACTGGATTCACACAGAAAGGAGGTATTTACCAAACCTGTACCTGAAAATTCTGGCAAGCAAGTACAATTATAATTATTATTGTTATTTTGCATTCATATACCCGTGCTTGCTTTATTTATTTATTTGGTACTGCGGATCGAACTTGAGTCCTTTAGCTTGCAAGACAGGTGGCGGAACCTCTGAGCTAAATCCCCAGCCCTTTCTGTGCTTTATTCATAAGAGTCTTACAAGTGTAAGGGTATACATGAGTGTTTCATTTGCTTGGTCCTTTTGCAACCCTGCGCAGTGTGTCAGAGTTATTGGCCTTATTGTGTGTATTAAACATCTGAGGCAATTAAAATTTGAAAGGAGTTCAATTTATTTTTGGCTTTGGAAGAACAGTTCACAGGTAACAAGAGGTCCATTTCAAAATGCAAAGGAGGGGCTTGAGGAAGATTGCAATAAAAGCAAAACAAATACATTTACTTGTATAAATTAAGATAAGGCCCATTTCTCCTTAAAAATTCTTAGAGTGAATATTTCTTTTCCATTAATCAGAGAATGAAATGTATCTATTTGGAGCAAAGTTTGTTTTTTTTCCCCCCTTCAAGTATAAGTGTTTGAGTCCTACTGTGATTGCCTAAATATTTCTCTTTTGTTCTCATTGACTTTATGGGTACATTTTAGGTATACAGTTCAGTTACATTTGTCATTGAGATCTTTTACCTTTACAAGACAGGTCTTGGGTTTTGATGTTCATATATGGGTTCCAATTCTAACTCTATCATGTATCAAGTTCTATAGTTCTAGAAAATCCCTTAATTTCATGGGTTCTTGGGTTTAAAAAAATGAACAAAAATGTGCTTTAGGTTTTCATGGATATCAATGATACTAAATTATTATATATAGTAATTATAATTATTTCAAATTATAGTTCAAATAATATTACATAAGTAAAGTGGTAGGCTACTCTGTTCTTACATTTTAGTAGAACAAATAGATGATAAAGGCAAATATAATCATCTAAGGCCTCTCCACAAAATAGATAACATATATGAATGAAATAAGATGATAGGAAATTTTGCAAAAGCATCATAAAAGTCAAAAGAATCATAAAAATAGTTTCAAGACACCGAAAGAAGTGTGTGATTCATATACTAGGTACATATGCAAATAGAACAAAAGAATCATGAGTTTTATCCAATCGTGGGCCAATACTACAGCTAGCTACATTGATCTCTGTCCTCCGAGATTAATTTTGCCCTTTTGTCAGTTATCAATGGAATAATACAGTACACAACCTTTGATTCCTAGCTCCTTCTAAGAAATTGCACATTGGAGGGATTCATATATTTTACATTTTCCTTCCATTTGAATCACTCTATAGGAATAGTTATATAATTACACCAAATTTTCTTTTTTCAGTTCTGCTGCTTATGGATAGTTCACGCTTGGCGTATTGCAGTGATTTGGGTACACTTTGTCCTGGGAGCTTGGTGCTCGATGTAATGCTCTGAGAGATGGGAGATCTTAGTAGGTGGCCTAAGGGAAGGTGACTAGGCACAGGGGAGCCACCTAGAAGCTATACGAATGCATTCCTTGCTGTGGATTAATTCCTGTCCGACTAGACCGTTGTAAAGGAGTAAGCCTGGCCCACCCCTCCTTCACTTCTGCTTTCACACAGACACCGCTTTTCCGCACTCCTTTCCACGTCTGCTTCTCCATCACGCTGCGTGCTCTGTCCAGACACCAGAATGTAGAGCCAAACAAGACTTTCTTTATACATCACCCAGCATCAGGTATTTGATGATAACATCTGAAAGTGGACTGAGAAGAAATGATGAAAATTATTATTTTCTAGACATGATTTTTGGTGAAATTTCGAAGGCATTTTTGTTGGCAGATGCTTAAAGCCAAGATGTGGGGGGGGGTAGAATTCCTAGGTGGGGAAAGGTGCTCCCAGAGAATTCTCCAAAAGGTGTGGACAGTGCGCACTTAGCCAGGAATGACGAACTCTCACTGCCCCAGCCCTTGATTGAAGTCTTCTTCCTAACATTTTGCAGGGTGACCCATGGGTTATCTTATTCTGATTCTCCTGATGACGAAGGGTATTCTACATATTTGCTTGGTACTGCTATTTCCTCTATTGTGGTGTAAGAGTTATAACCTTTATTCTTTTACAATTCAGTTTTAAGCCCTTTCAATTATAGGAATTATTGAATTCTCCACGTGAAAAATATTAACAGAAATATTGCCATAGATATATTTATTTTCTATAGAGGTGGAAATATATGTACTGAGCTTGAACAGTTGAATGGGCCTTGCTAATCTTTAGCTTAGCCTTTCACAATCTTAATCATTTTTAAAGGTACTACATGTTTAAGTTTAATAAAATTAAGTCTTCATTCTCTTGAGCTGTATTATTAATATCCAGAAACTGTGGCTATGAGAATATTCTCCTATGGTACATCTACAAGATTTATGATCTTTATCTTTGTTCATGTTTCTGTATCCAATTAGCCTAGAAGGATTTTGTATGTGGTATAGATACATTTTTCTCTATAGTCTAAAGATATCTTTATTTTTAGCTCTATTTCTTTTAAAAAGTCAAATATTTATTCATTGAACTGCAGTAGAACATTGACATAAATCAAGTAACCATCTCTCTGTGCATATATTTCCCGACTCTTTTTAGTACCACTGGTTTTATATTTATTTGAAAATACAGTGCAGAATATTCTGAAATCCCTTGTAAAAAGATATCTGCATGTTCAGTTTCAATTGCATCAATAATAACACCATTCAGACCTTCTATATCTATTGGTGGTTGTTGTCAGGGGAGTAATTTTTTGATTGCACATATATTTTAGCTAACATTTACTTAAGTTTTGAATTAGTAACATAAATTTGCATACTGTATATTCTGATTTTTCTTCTTCATTTTTATTGGTGAAGTACTCTGGCCACCTCCACCCTAAGATACTCGTACCATTATTCAGTCCTGCAACTGAAAGTAAGCCTTACCTACTGCACTTTCCCAAGCCCAGTCCTTGGGATCCATGTAATTCCTCCAGACTTTCCTTGGCAGGTAGCCTCAGCCCCCTTGCACTGGACCCCCTTCCCCTTCACCACTCTATAGAAAAACCTCCTAACCTGTAGGCGAGTGTGATTTGGTCTCAGTGCCAGGGCAGCCCCTCTCAGGTTTGCTCTGAAATAAACCTTTCCCATTGAGCTAGTAACTTTATTTCTTTTGCTCCCTTCCCTTTAACAATTGGAGCTGAAATAGGCTCTACACTTACGTTCCTGGATTATTTTCTTTCTTTTCTGTCAGTTCATCCCACTTGATGGTGTATATCAATTTTATAAAGTTTTCAAAAATGCAATTATGTGCTGCATGAAAAGATCTGGGTCAGCGATCATTGGAATATACAGCAATGCTATAAGATGGTAAAGCAGATGGATACTTCCAATTGCAGACCTAGCATCATAGTCACGGTGAACTGCGAAGGACACATCACTCACGTGGATGATGACGCTGGTGAAAAGAAACCTCGTGCTCTCAGGAACGAAAAGTGGAGCACATAAAAGTCTTTATAGTACATAATGATCTAAAACGAAATGACCATCTTACTGGTTGACTTATTTACCATGGTACACTTTATGTCCTCCTTTCTGAGCATATACTTTCAATTTTGACAAAGAAAAATAAAAATGCATAAAATTAAGATGTTTAAATACTCAGCATCACTGAAATTTTGCAGTTCTTCCCAAATTGATGCAATAGTTTAACACAATTCATGTCAAACCCACTATTTTATATGGGCAGTTTATTCTGAATTTTTCACAGATGTACAAAGGAACTAGAATATATCAAAAAATTTTCCCAACAATTATAAAGTGGTTGAAATACATGTATGTTGCAATTCAGCAACCAAGGGTGCATGATAACAGCGAAGAGTGGTGACAGTAAAGAGTGCAGGAATGGAACAGAAGAAAGGGCTGAAAAACAATCTCAAACCACAGCCACTGACTTTGGACAGAGGCACAAAAGCACCTCAATAGAGAAAAAGAGATGTTTTAAACTAATGATACTGGAGCAATAGACATTCATAGGCAAAAATAATTTGTGACATAAATGCCACATGCTAAAGATAATTAACTTCACATGAATCAAGGATTTAAAGGTGGAGTGTAAAATGATGTAACCAGAAAAAATAGGAGGAAATCTTCTACATTCAAGGCTCAGCTAATAATTTGTAGATTTAGCAACAAAATGACAATCAATTATTGAAAAACATCAACAATGATAAAACATTTAAATGAGAACCAAGACCTGGCATGTAAAGGTACAAGATCCCAGTAATGAATGTAACTGTACTGTCTTCCTAGAATGTACCAATAAATTCAATTTAAATAAAAAAGAAAATAAAATAAAGTACTGTTGCTTTACAAACCATCTTTCTAAAATAGAATTATCGAGTTAAAATTAGAAGCAAATATTTGCAACCTGCGTATAAAAAAAGAAATATTATTTACACTATTAAAAACACAACATCTGGGAGGTGAACAAGAATGGAACAGATAGTATCTTGAAGAGAATATACAGTTGGTAAATAATCACATGAAAGATGTTCAACATTATTATTCATTAGGAAAATACGAACTAAAATCACAGTGAGCTGGCACTATACACTTAACGAAATGGCCAAGACTAAATGGCCAAAATTAAATACAACGAGCTAAGGGAAGCAACCTTGGACACACATCACCATAAGGAATTTGGAGTCTTACACCATACTGTCAAACAGTTCAACAGTTTCTTCGATCAGTAAGTGTGTGGCATGGTTTGAAGCTAAAAGCCTCCCAGAGTCTCCTGCTCAAAGCAGGGCTTTCAGGTGATTGGATCTCACCTAGGGTGCAGTGCTCTTCAGTGGACTAATCTACTGTTGAGATCACAGCTAATGGTGATGCTAAGAGGTGCTACCCAGATATTTAAGTTATTTCATCCAGGGAAGACTTTTATTCTTCTCCTTTTCCCTTTTTTTAATATAGGGAATGAGTCTGGGGCTTTTACACAGAGCAACATCACCTACATTTTATTTATTCATTTATTTTTATTTAAGACACAGTCTCATTAAATTGCCCAGGATGGGCTTGAATGTACAATTCTGCCTCGGCCCCTAGAGCTCTGCGATTGTAGGGATTTGCCACCTGGGGCAGGCCTTTGGAAGGCATAATTCCTGCCCTGGCTCCTTCTCTATCTGCTTCCTGGCTTCCGGACTGAGCAGCTTTCTTCTGCCAGGCCATTCCACCAAGCCATTTGTGCCCCGGAGCCATGGACTGAAACCTTTGAAACCATGAGTCCAAATAAACCTCTCTTCCTTATATTGTTTGTATCAGATATTTTGTCTCAGGAAAATGATTATATCACGCGATACTCTTGTATCCCACAACAATACTATTTGGTATTCAGTTCAGGTAAGTGTACATTGATGGATATACAGACTACCTAATACAATGTTTTTATAACTGCACATGATCTATAATTATTTCAAAATTTAAAAAGCTTCATTAAATAAAAAAGAAAGTAAGAAATCAGAAAGTGCCAATGTCCAAGTGAACAGAGCCTAAGGGGTGGCATGACATTGCCATTTAAAGTAAGATTTCTAAGTAGTCACTAATACAGAGAAGAAGCATCTACTCCCATAAATTTGAACTAAGTAAAAATAATGGAAATTCATAGTGGTTGCACCAGTCTGCACTCCCACCAACAATGGAGAAGGGTTCCTTTCTCCCCAAAACCCTGCCAGCATTTGTTATTGGTTGATTTCTTGACAACAGCCATTCTTTGTGGGATGAGTTGGTATCTCAGTGTTGTTTTCATCTGCATCTCTCGAATGACCAGTGATGTGGCACATTTTTTCATATATTTACTCGATGCTTTTACTCCTTTGTCTGAGAAGTGTCTGTTCATTTCAGATGCCCATTTTTGAGTCAGGTCTTTATATTTGGGGAGGGCTGATTGTTTTGAGTTCTTTATATATATTCTAGATAATAGTCCTTTGTCTGAGGAGCAGCAGGTAAAACTTTTTTCCCACATTGTAGGAAATTTAGCTAAAATGGTGTTGCAGTTAATTAATCTTCATTAAATGGATCTTATATTTACTACAAGAAATGCACAGAAGAAATCATTTCATTCCATTTTCCTCACTTATCCAGTTAAATTTATAAATTGAACTTACCTTCCCTGTGACAGTAATCATGATATAACAGCCCTGGGAATGCTTAGAAAAAAGAAGAAGACCTGGGTGCTTGCTTCACTTACAATCATTTCAGCTCTGAAACTATATTTACGTCATATGTTAAATGTAAATACAATAATACACTTCATAAGGGAACATGCATTTTCATGTCAAATATAAAATTACTGATGTAGATTAACTTTCACATGTATAATTCATTTAAGCACTAAATCAGTGTAAAATATTATCATAGAGTTAAATTTTTGCTTCATATTTTTTTCTTTTACTCTTTTGGATACATTTCTTTGGATGATACAGTGTTATAATAATTGAAGAGATTAATTATCATATTTGCACCTGAACCTCTTTTATATAAGATTAGTGTGATAATTGAGACCAAATTATATTGACAGTCCCTTCTTAATCATAATTATGCAAAAAAGTTCTCCATCCAGAATCAATTAAAGTTGGATATCATATTAATTTTTATGGAAATCCAGAAAATTTTAAAAATGTATCCAATCACTCAGAAGATAAAGCCAGTGGCAGTAGTAAGTGATGTTTTCTTGTTTATGCTTCTGGATAGTTGAAGAGTAGAATGTCTATGAAAGTTGAATATTGAATGTGGTGTGTTTTATGCCATCAAATAACTCCTCTTATATCATTGCATGTGTATGTGTTTGAGATCAATCAGCAATTACAGTCAGAGATTTTCCCTGAGAATTACATAATGCACACTTGTACATTTATTTATACGTATTGTTTATTTCCAGTATATAGCTTAAATATTTTGTGAAATTTTCTTGGTAATAAAATGACATTATTTTAAAAATAGCCCATAGAAGAGACACTACATGACACAACATAGAGAAAGCCATAACCATCCAGAATTCCAAATTCTAAAGCATAACATGCATATACATATATATATATATATATATATGTGCATATTTGTTTATCCATTGATTTAGGCCTGTACAAAAGCTAATCTCTATTCTAGTACTTTAGATTTCTCAGTAGCTTCAGGCGACTTTTTAAGATGTGAATCCTTTGCTATTTATTACATTTTAGGATGAGTAGCTTCTAGGCATACTTTGTTTTGTTTCAGTTTTAGGGATCCAACTGAGCACCTCACACTTGCCAGCCAGGAGCTATGCCACTAAACCACATCCCTGGCTCTCTATTTGTGTTTTGAGTATTTGAATCTACAGTATTTATAATAATCCTCTGACTCTAATATTTTGTGTTCAAACTGCATCTGTTTTTATACCATGGAAAAGCTATGTGTACCTAAAGTAGGCAGCATGAGCAAGTAAGTGCTTCATACTTTACAGTCTTATATGCCCTGAGGTGAAATTTAGAATAAAATTAGACTTGTTTAATTATTTGGGTTTCCTGTTGAAAGTGTATTATTATGAGAATATTTGACTGGGTACAATAGGGAATCTCAATATATAGATCATATATAAGTGTGTGTGTGTGTGTATAGATAGGTGCGTATATGTAGATAGGTATATATAGATTTATCGCTTCCCCCCTCCCTCATTCTTAGCTTTAAATGCCATGGAAGACATTTAATTTTATATACACTGTCCTTCATTCATCGCCCTGTTTCCAGTCTCTCAAAGAGACAAGAATCATTCATTTTTAAGCAGTGTCTTCAAAGTGATAGTCTTAGGTCCTAAGTTCCTCAGGGCTTCCATTGCCTAAAGCAACGAAACAAAACAAAACAACCCTCATTGCTATTTCTGCTGGGTATTTCACTAACCAGTGTCGAGGAAATTTATGTTCACCAGTCCAGAGGTTCATATTAGGCTTCCAAAAGTTTTCTTTGCTGATATTGAAAGTGGGTATTCCTCGATGTTTCTGCTGACTTGTCTCATGTGAACTAGAATTAACCTGTCAGTCCAAATTGAGAATCTTTCACAGGACTGGTCTTGATTTTAAACTCTCATTGCCACGCCTATTTTGTCATTTGTATTATATCTTTGTTATAGTGGTTATTAAGCTACAAAAGGATGTCCCCAAAAAGCATGATTATTTTCTCCATATTTAATGTTCTGAGGCCTTGGAAAGTGTAGGATCACATACAGTGTCTTGAGATAGCTTTTTCTGAATGGCGAGCAGAGAAAGGCTAATGTATTTGACTCAACCTCACCTAGTTCAACTCCAAAGCCCCAAATATGGAAAGGGAAATCTTAGTTAACACTTGCTTGACTCTCTACAGGGAGAGCCAATCAAACCTTCATTGAAAGGAAAAGTTATTGCATCAGCTCTAGTGAAAAAAGACAAAAACTGCAAAAAGAGAAGAGACATGCAAATTAAAAGAAACTTGGGTAGGGAAACATAGCTGTCATCACTTGTGGATGTATGCACATTGCCTTAAGTGGCAGATGTGAAACCTGCATACATCACAGTTGTCAAGTTCATTGTCTTCTTGTGGGCTGTATGAGGCCCACTTCAAGTAGTGGGGTGAGTTTCAGTCTTGGCATCGATTGAATATAGGCTTAACTTTCTCTCAGCACAGCAAGACTTCATCTCCTTTAACATAGTTTCTAGATTTTGCTTCCTCCCATTGTCTCCATGTAGCAGTTGTACCTATCTGCATCACGCACTCTTCTCCTTTTGGTCACCTTCCCAAGGGACAGCTGGATATGATGCAGATGATTCATCCACTGACCCCTAGAACCCACTGGGATCGCAAATAAACCACACTGACCATCTCTCAGTCAGTGCATCCTGTGTGGCACTTACTCAGCTTGCTCTAAACCCACCACGTAGAAATACTCAAGGATAATCTTTGCTAATGGCCTGCAACCCAGGATCTCTGAGTCTTTCTTTTTCCCTATCTGCTAGCTGAGTGTGTCACAGGTGGTTCCCAGCCGCCACTTGGCCCTTGGGTGATACTGCCCTTCGCTCTGGATTGTATTTGTCTGCTGCACAAATGCCTCTGCATCTCACCTGACCAACACTTCTAACCCTATTTTTGGTCTCCAGTTCATGTGTTTAGAGTGACTATTTTGGCAAAAATAAACTGGCCATATGCCCAACAAGGGCTTCAAAGGTGACTGCCATTAGCAACAATTTTCCTGCGAGAAATACCCCGTAACAGGTTGGACACTTAGCTACTAAGTCCTTCACCAGATAATCAGGGTCAGTATGCTCATAAAAGAAAAGGCAACAGAAATATTAAATGTAATTTTGTGTTTCTAGTACAGCAGACCAAGTGCATTTTTTATTTACACTTATTATATTGAGGAACTCTGAGAACTCTAAAAGAATGCTTCTAAAATTGCGGGAAACTAATTCTTTTTTCACTTGTTAGCTTTATATCCTAAATTAACATATCACATTTTTCTTTCTAATCTCTTATAATGTACACAACAAATTTGAGCTAATTATTTTGGGATGCAAGCTATTATTCTGTTTCTAAAAATGAGAAAATAGGCTTATTATCACATACTTTGCCTTTTAGCGATTTTAGCTAAAACACAAATTAGTAAAGCTGTTTATAATTCATTCTGAATTATATCTTATTTCCTGTGCAGCCATATTAAAATAGGGTTTGCAAAGATTCTGTGGTATTTTTAAATCTTACACTATCATTTTTAAAAACTTGTATTTATTTGAATTTACCTCTATATTTGAAAAATTAGAATCGAGTGTTCTGTATGTTACTTTTTGATTGTGTCACAATGTAATAATGTGGCTTATAACTCCAAATCCAAAAAGATGTTGAGAATCCAGTTCAAAACAAAGAAAGCAGGTGCTATGACAGAAGTTAGTAGAGATTTAGTTTATTTTTTTTTGCTTAGTCGTAGTTCATTTTTAATGTCTTTGTATTTATGTTCTTACTCATTTTACAAATAAAAATGCAAATTAAAATATGCAATACTGTGTATTTTCTAATGAAAGTCATTCAGCTGATGAAAAGTTATTTTTATATTTATCATGTTCAAACTGTTAACAACCCTTAATAACATTAGCCTGGGTTTTAATACATCCTGACAGCTCAGCATCTCTGACATTTTCTCACAGTAAAGAATAGGATTGCTATGGCTGAGGGCTGAGAATTGGCACAGCCAATCTAAAACAGTGGAAATCCAGCCTGAAATGTGAATGACTCATGAAATTTACTTTGAACACCCACCAAACACAAAATTAGCATTAGCATATTTGTTTGAATTATGTACAAATCGATATATTCCCATTCATAACAGCCTGAGGAAAAACTAGTGTCACAAGAACAGCTTTTCAAATGTAAACATAAAAAGTTATATAACATCGTAAATACATGTAAATATTGAAAGCAAGTGCTCAATAAATATACAAAATATTTTAACTTCTTTGATAATTACATCAAGAATAATAAAGCTATATATACATAATGCAAAGATGATATCAGAATTTCAGAGAAAGATTTGGATAATGAACTTTGTATGTGGCTGGTGGCTATTAGAAAGCATGAATCAAAACTCTAAACTTTATATGTTCTCTTAGTTATATTTTTGATATATTATTACCATAAAATAATGATATATATATACAAAGAATTATCTATGATATTAAATATATTCTCTTAACAATAATAAAAAAATTTGAGAAAACATTTCTAAATTTCCAATAGTAAAGCATTTTAAATAAATTATGGTAAATACATATTGTTAGATTATTAGACACGTGTGCAGGGAATGAATATTTACTGATATGTAGAAAGGTTTTAGTACATTGCTTCTTTAAAAGAAAATGCCACAAATATCATGGGCAGTGTTTTTATTAAGATGCTGTAATTTTAAATTTGTTGTGTGAATACAATAAAAGTTAACTATTTGTTTTACAAAGGAGAGCACAGTATTATCATAAGATGTCAGATAAATTATAATATATATTTAAACTTTTACAACAGCTTTATATTTACAAAGAAACTGAAAGGATAATGTAGATAGTTCAAATCTAGCTCACACAGTTTCTTTGGATTTTTATTTACTTCCATCTAGAGAGTTTTAGATCTTGTTAGTTTTTCCATCCTTTTTTTTTTTTTTTAATGTTCCATGTTCTCATCTTTGGCTCCTGTGTCAATCAGCTTGCTGGTACTCAGTGAAATACTTTAGTTAAAGCATTTTATAAAATGCTATGGTACTGACTATGGTACAGTGGCTATTCACATTTTTTTTACATGTAAGTTTTCCAACTACTGTCATTTTTAAAGTTACTTAAATTAGCCTGTTTTATTTCTGACTTCATCACAAAGTTGTGATACTATTTTTATCCCCTTCTGCATTCTACAGGAAGTCCACACTTTGTGCTGTGAAGTTCTATGAGATTTGAAAACCACACAGTCCCATCAATGAACCCTCATAAAATTACATGGAATACTTCACTATCCTAAAAAATCTCCTAGAATTAATTCAACACTTTCCCTACTCCATCTGAAAGCCCTGCAAAGCATTGATAATTTTTCCCCCTCTGAAGTTTTGCCTTTTCCAGAATTATTTCTTGATTGGGTTTTATGGAGACGTTGGTACCCAAACTGCAGGTTACAGCAGGTTCTCACTGTGGAGCTTCTGGGAGTGAAAACTCCAGCCCTTTACCAGAAATACTATTGAGGTTTCCCATTGACTCAGAGCTCCAGCGTCTGCTCCAGGTAAGCCGGTCCCCATTGTGACCCTCTGCATTTGCTCTGATTTTAGAGTGGGAATTTGCCCTGTAACTACAATTTATTCAAGGTTTTAAAGATAAAATATTTTCATTAATTTTTTTCGATTTACTTTTGTTGTAAGAGGAGAGTGAGAAAAAGGATTTTGCATGTTGGGATCATAGCCAGATATTTAAGTAAAAAAAAAAAAAAAAAA
>NW_022900941.1:6236022-6281240 GCF_012274545.1 Fukomys damarensis | reverse complement strand
AAAATTTTAAAAAAAAAAAAAAAAAAAAAAAAAAGAGTAAAACCCATGGACTTAGAATTTTATAAAGATATCTTGGGACTTGATACATTTGTGTATATCCCTTGCATGTGAAGTTTAAAGCTAACGTTGGGGGTAAGACTGCCTCCAAAGAGGCTCTAGGGCGTCTAAGAATAAGGATCAGGTTGGACAAGGGCCAACATTTCTAAGTTAGCTTGGAGAGGAGCCAGAAAAGTTTCTGATGAATCAAGACCCTTAGCAGAAACACACAGGACACCAGGGAGAGGATTTCTCTGACCCCTGAAGGCTCTTGTGAAGGAAAATCAGATGAGGAATAGTGTACATATATGATCAGTAGCTCTGATGTCGGTAAATTGGAATTGCTGCAGTAAGGCAGGGTCCTGGCTTGTTTCAAATAGTTAAAGGATCAGTGGAAAGAGTAAAGAATAAATGTTGAAATATACGTCAAATAAGGAAGGTACTTTATATACTTAAGTTTAGTGGAAAGGATCTGGTTGATAAATAAAAGGCAAGTGGTATGGAAGAGATAGATCATCAGCCACTGCAATTTAGATGGCTGCTGGGATTTGTGAAATTCAGCTTTAAAAAAAAATCACAGATGACGGGGGAAAACATGTAATTCAAATTAATATTCCAAAGTAACAGAGGAAATTATTTCACATTGGTGATGTTATCTGAACATCCTTATTTGCTCTTTGCTGTAAACCATTCAACTCTGATGATAGGCTAGTTTGAGATCAGAGGGGAAAATTTCACGAAAGCAACAACAGCAAAAACAAAATAAATAGCAACTAAATCATGTCCGTAGCTTTTTCTCTACCATGAAATTACAAGCAACTAAGTCATGTCTGTAGCTTTTTTTCTATCATGAAATTACATGAATGACAGTACCAGTTTCTATCTTTAGACAGTTACCTTCCTTAAAGAGGAAATGGAAAATCCCAATATAGAGAAAAAAAAAAATCCCAATTACTGTTCGTATACAAACTGTGGAAAACTATGTTCATTTACATAAATTTGGCATAATTTAAGTATCCTGTATAATCCAAAATAACAGCATCCTTTCCTTCGGTAGTTGTAATTTTGGTGAAAGTCATTACTTGTGTGAGTGTCCTAGGAATGCTGTGGTCTTCCTGGTCAGCTGATTTGTCATCGGGCAGCTCAGGGTTGGCACCGACTGACGTGAGGCACAGGAAGGAGAATGACCATCCAGATGCAGTGCGGAATCTAATCTGATTATTTATTGCGATGACTGTAGAATGCAGGTCTCATTCAGTGCCCTGTACTCAGTCACGTTGCTGTCTGCATAAGCCCTGCCTAATTTTTCTCTTTCTATTCAAATTCTCATGTTTACAATGTACTCCAAAGACAAAGACACAAGGTCACAAGATGAGATCTTCCCTTTACCGACAGAGAAAAGCATGAAAACATGAATTTGTGTCATGTTGGATGCTTTTAGTATATATTATTTTGATTTAAAAATGTTGAGTTCTCTTTTTTACATTTAATTTGTGTATTTACTGAGATAATAAGCTGTATATACTTTTCAAATGATAGCATTCAGAAATATGCTATTAACACTTTCTAACTTTGTACCTAGGTGTTCCAGTCACAATATAATTGATAGTTGTGGGTATTGCAAAGCAGATATATTCCACTGATACCTAAGAATTAGAATTCACTAGACCCAAGGTGGCTTTAGTGGCAAATATCTATACATATATCTGAAAATATCAATTATTTGATCAAAGTTTTTTTTTTTTCTATTTGTTGGTTCTTTAGCTAAACAAGGTCAAAGTTAAAACACTCTTTACAGTTTGAAAAGAAATTTCCACATGGCATTGTTTGTTACATTTCCATTCATGTGAAGTTATCACCAAACTGAACTCCGGCTCAGATCCGACGGGAGATGTCACACATATTGTGATAATGAATTACAACTGCTGCAATTCTTGCTGAAAAATCAAAGAGGCTTGTATCTCAGGATTTAAGCCATGGAAACCCTAACTCTGGAATCACATGCAAACAGAATGAGACTGTGACAGGAAGCTCCAAGAACTTTATTAATCAGAACTATCTTTGCTTAATTCCCTGTTAAGTGTCACTGTTAAATAACATTGTCTCTCTGTTGCTCATAGTGATCGTGGATGATTAAAAAGCATTTGGATAATATCTGTAATAAAATTAAGCTCACTGAATTATGTATACTATTGAGTTCTGGGGGCTAAATGAGACCAAAGTTTTCAACTGTCAAATTAAGTAGAACAGTTAAAGGAAATTAAAATGATCCTTCCCCAGAGAGGCAATAAAGACATTTATTGTCATTTTTGAAAATTTCAGAAGGCAGATTCTGATAGCTGTTTTTGAATAAGTACTCAATAGTGTTGCTGGAGAAGAGATGTAGAAAGCAAACTCAAATAAAATGTTATTTCTTTTTGTCTTACGTACTTCATCAAGTCAATTACTAAGCCATCTAAATTAGAATAGAGTATTGCTCCATTTGTGTATTTCTCTTAACTTCACAGAAAGTGATATTTTACTATGAAGGCATTCACATTGTTGAAATTGAAGTATTTAATAAATAGTTGAATATATTTTAAAATCTGTTCCTAAAAAACTGGATAGTGTCAGCAAGATGCTCTTAGGGGCTAACATTGACAGACTAAATCACCCAAAGATTTTTACAGGAAGGACCATGGTTTAAAGCCATGTTGGAGTTTTCAGAAATATAATCCTGTCATCTAAATTGTACAATAATAATGATAATGATAAAGGAGAAAGAAATCGTGATCTCTGAATAATGTGCCTAGTTTTAATAATATTAATTTGTCCAACTTGAAGATGAGTAAGATCATAATCCTAACACAAATAGTCTCACAGTTCGTGAGAAGATTTGTTTTACAAATGGCCGCGTGTTCAGAGCCTGGTAATGTGTGACTGTTTGTTGCGTGGCAGGCACACCTGACACGCTGATGAGAGCGTTAAGTCCCTAACAGGCATCTGTCTGCTCAATGAATAGCGGTACTTTCTTTTTTTTATTAATTAAGTTTATGGTTCAATTTAGATGCACATAATGATCACATTAATCTTACGGCATTTGTACTTGTGCCTGTTATAGTTTGATTCTTCTTTTTGTTTGGTTACTCTCCCCCCTGCAATCCTTCTTTCTCTCCTTATCTACCAAAGCTTTCTTTCAATTTTATACTTTCTCCTCATCTTTTTCCTTTTCACTCTCACCCATCCTTCGTACCTTTTCCCGTTTGAATTTTCTTCCGATTTCACTTTATCTATTATACATTTTGGGTGTTATTTACACTTTCAGTTTCTCACACTAGAGAAGTGACATGATAAAAAAATTGGTGCAACCACCGGTGTGAAAATTTCTCAAAATCTTGGACTAGAGGTTTTATTTGAGCCAGCTTCCCCCACCTTCTTGGAATCTTCTTGAAATAATTATTAAAAGCATCACACCACAGCAATGTAGGCACACCCGTATTTGTAGCAGCACAGTTTGTAAGAGCTAAATCTTGGAAACAGCCCTAATGCTCATCAACCAATGAATGGGTAAAGAAGGTGCGGGTTTTTTACAAAACAGGGTTCTATGAGGCCATCAAGAAAGATAAACTGGAGACATTTCTCGGTAAAGGGGTGGAAATTGAGACCATATGCCTAAGGACATTGTAGTAAGTTCTGAAGGCACTTAGAGGGAGATTCAAAACCCAAAGTGACCATCTTCTGTAATTCTTCATGTGGGCAAGGTTCCTAAATACTTTGAGTTCTCTATTTTATTAAACTAAATGGGGAAATAACCCTACCCCATGGGAAGGTTATGAAGAGTAAATGCACTAAAGATCTTAAAACATCTAGGATAGTTCCAGAACAACAGGTTCAAGTAGTTGTTATTTTCCTTTTCAATCTCCTGTTCCTTTTTCTTTTTTTTTCTTTCTTTTAAACATTTTCCCAAGATGAATCAAATAAAAATTGAATTTCCTTCACAGTAACCCCATGAGGGTAAAAACTTGTATGAGATATTAATTTAAACATGGTAATCGTCTATGTAGTGGAGAATTTCATAATGACCTTATGATTAAACAATGCAAGTAGAGAAAATATCTAAACGCATGTTTCTAGGTTTGAGTCATAACTGTTTAGGACAGAACATGATTTTGTGTTAGGTAAGTATTCACATATCTGATTGTGATTTTCTCCTCTCATTCCATTGTCATCTAAACCCACGGTCCAACTGCCCCCAACAGTTGAGGAGCCTAGAGCAGCAGCTGTTTCACTTTCTCTAGCCTCATTACTGCCTTGCAACTCCACTTGGGGAAATGATTTCCTGGTGGCATTAGCAAAAGAGTATTTGATTACCCAAAATATTTTGCTCACCACTGTGTGTCTGTGTGCGTAAGAGTTTGATAGATCGATATAGAAAGCCCTCATTATATGTTAAACCTGATATCTATTTGTCTGTTAGCCTCAATTTTCCCATCTGTCTGTTACCATGATGATTATACAAGGAAATAATTTGTCCAAGGTCACACAGCTATCAATCAGCAAACAGAGAGTAAATCCCATCACAGTTGTCTTTGGCTTCAAATCCTGCACTTCATGTAAGACACTTGTATTTTTTCCCCTGGTAACTATTTCATAGTTTTAGTGGTTTATATAAAAAAGCAACCTTTGTTTTTATTAGAGAAAAAGTAAAGAACAGACAATTAAAGAACAACCTGCATTGTGAATTTCCTCTCAAGTTTTAAAATACAAGAAAGAGGAAGGAAGCCACATGCAAGAACTTTATTATCTCAACATGCCGCTTATAATCTCATAATTCAAAAGGAGTTTTGCTATTCAGTACTTTGACCCGTATGTGGTGCACCACATAAGACAAACTAACCACTTTTATTTAATGTTTTCTTCAAATGAGTTTAAAACTTATACACTTAAACTATCTATTTTACTCTTTTCAACCATGTATGAGACACAGAATATTCTTTGAAATTTTTATTAAAAAAGAGAATAGAAAATTTAAGTAGCATTCAAGGAATGCACAGCTGGATGGAGGCCACTGAAGCTCCCAATTATCCTCAAGAAGGTGATAATTCCAGGTAATGCATGCTGTCTGTGTAAGAGTTATGACAGCCCCAAATCTAGATGTTTCCTGAAGGATCTTGCAAAATGTTTCAAGTACTTGTCCAAAAGCATTTTTAAAAATCTAATTATAAAAAGCAGTAAGGTAGGAGAAAAGAAGCCACTATCTCAGAAACACAGTATTGCAGAAAATACTACTGGGTCCATTTTACAGGCCTTTTTGGTTTTTTGTTTTTTGTTTTTTAGTTTCAGATTTAACTTCTGATTTGCCCTGAAAGCTAGGCAAGGATGCATCGTTTACAGTAATTCATACCTGGGTTTCATACAGATACTACTTTTAAATCGGAGCCCCTTTCCACAGTGTTATGAAAGCCTCAGTTTTCTCATCACACATCTGTAAATTATATAGTAACATTCCTAAGCCCCACAGAAACCTTTGCACGGTGCCTGATACTTTGTGTGCTCACCAGAATGTAATGGTCATAATGACCAATGACACGTGATCATAGCGATGTTTAGTACTTCAGAAATAGCTGTTGTCTAGGGTCAGAGCTCAAATAAGTGAACGCTTTACATATAAAGGGGGCCTAGGGTCATGATGTATTGAAGGAGAACAATCCAGAGGCAGTGTCCACCTTTACAGGGCGACTCATTAAAGGTGGACATGCAGTTGGCCATTGATTGAGATCAGTAGCTTTGTTCGAGGGCACTGAACTGATCTTAATGCTTATGTCCAGATCCGGTATGTTTTTAGATCAAATTAGAGTCCAGAAAGAGCAAATGCTGGAGTAAAAATCGAAGTGCAGATCCATGTGAAGGAGGAGAGGCTCAGATGGCTGAGCTCACCGTGAAGGTGGGTGTGAAGGTCCAGGCACAAGGAGGATGTTGAACTCAGAAGGGCAGAGGTTTTCCCCATGTCCTTTTGTCCGCTTGTGCTTTCCTCTTCTCTCTCTAATATAAACAGTTCTTTATTGTCGGTAAAGTGAGGGTTCATACCTGGAATCACTTTGCACCTTGAAAGGAGACCGCTGCCTTGATTATCGCTTATGGTAACATCTTTAAAGTTTATTATGAGTCCATCATTGTGGCCCATGTCTGTGATACCACAACTCAGGGAGGTTTGTGGCAGGAGGATTGCTAATTACAGCCATAGCTGTAATCAATGTCTTTCATGGCTTCAAGAGAAAGTCTAAAAACATGACTGGGGATATAGCTCAGGGCAAAGGCCTTGCATTTAGTCCCCATTGCAGAAAAAAAGATCTTAAACTTAAATAGTTAAAAATAACTCTACAATTTGATTATTTCCAGATAATTCTGTACCTTTTAGAAGTGGTTTGTATTTGCATCCTGACAACAGCTCTTAAGAGAAAAAGTTTTAAATTGGTACTATTCTTATCCAAGCATTTATTGCAATAATGTATATTGTATTTCATCTTGAGTATGTAACTGCGTTTTCAATCCACTGCAATTTTAAATAACTATATTTTGTATAATAGTTCTGTTAATTTAGGATGATGTGTGCTCTTTGAAGGATTATGCTGCAGTTTCATAATTGTTTTCAAAAGATTGTCTGCGGTCTGTCACGTATCATACTAGCAGTGTTACATTTTATTTGAACTCTGATATTTAAAAAGATGTCTCATAGATATTATCTCCATTTTATAAATGAAAAAGCAGAGGCTCAAAGGAATTAACCTAAAACCACTAAATCTAGATTTTGGCAGAATCAAGGCTTTAAATCAGATATATTTGGGGCCCAAATTTTGTCTCTTTTCTCTCTACTCCATAGGAAATAGTCATAATATACATCTGAAATGCATCAGAGAAAGATTCATATTCATTTTTTTCAGGCATTTAGTAACTTCTTCTAAAATATCTCCTATATGCAAGCACTTGTGCTATGCACTAGGAATAGAAACCAGAAGAAAACTATTGTTCACATTCAAGAACATGAATTTTCCCTAGGTCACCAAACCGAACATCACAAACCAGCATTTTGAATCATTCAAATTTAAGTCATTTATTGGAAGGAAATAGAAAACTCAGAGCTGGAAAGTATGCAGATTCTCAACACACCCATTACAAAGTTGGATTTATTTTTACCAATTAATAATATGTAATGATTTAAGATATTTACAGTTTGTAGTACTAGCTCTAGTAAAATTGTGAATTTGAACCCATTGCCTGATCCAGTTTTTACTTTTCATGTCTTCATTCCTTTAAAATACATTTAGCACAACTTGGAAACAGCCCATTTGCCCATCAGGTCGAGACTAGATAAAGAAGATGTGGTTTTTCTATAAAATGGAGTACTACTCAGCCATAAACAATGAGATATTAGATTCATTCATAGGAAAATGGATGCATATTGAGGATATGCTCTTAAGTGAAATAAATAAGTCACACATGTGTAAATACCAGATAGTTTCTCTGGTATGAAAAACTATAATTGTAAATAAAATCCTAATGGTATAATTGACCATGTGAAGTCATAAGAAAAGGGCTAAAGGTGTAGGGGAAGTGGGAAGGGTAGGGGAATAGAAATAAAGGGAAAGAAAAAAAATATAGAAAATGAAAAAATGGAAATAAAATTTTGTAAATAGGGAAGGGAGGAGGGGTGAAGGGAGGGCAGGGGTGTGGGGAAAAATGAGAACCAAGACCTGTCATGTAAAGGCACAAGACCCCAATGATGAATGTAACTGTACTGTATACCTAACATGTACCAATAAAATCAATAAGGAGAAAAAATAATGTAACTGTACTGTGTACCTAAGATGTACCAATAAACTCAATAAGGAGAAAAAAATACATTTAGCACTTTTTTCATGCATATAAAATTATGTTAGAACAATGTTTTTCTTGGAATGAATTCCAAAATTATCTTTTAAATGGATTTTTTATTTTGTTCAGATGTGCTTCTCAGATGGCAGAGAAATTTAACCTTAAATAATAGTGCTGGAGTTTTATTAATGGTCTCAAAACAACCATAAACACCTTGTAACGCCTAACAGAACCTCAAGAACATTTATCCTTAAAAATATTACTATGTAGATCCTCTCTTACCAAAGGGGCAATCACCTATGGACCCAATATCACAAGGATGCTCACCTCTGACACTTCTGAGATTCCTCACAAATGTGTTACAACGAACTAAGTCAGACTTGGGAAAAAGTGGCTCAGTCCATTCTGGTCAGTTCTACTTCTCTGCAGAAAAAAATCATTTAACCTCATTCTTACTCTTACCTTTAATAATGAAAACCATTCTGCATATTATGACTCCAACATATTTGTTTACTTAACTAGAGAATGGGGAACTGCAATCATCAGTTAACAGTAAGGAAAAGAGTGATAGCAAGAAAAGATGGGGTTCGGTGAAATGTGCCCCCACTTCTGTAAAGTATGTTATGTGATTATTTTATATGATCATTTTATGCCAAGTGGCTTACTTGAGTGAGTGGGAATGTAAAATTGGACTATTGTTAAAACGGCAAGAAAAACCATTCCTGGAATTTAAAAAGATGAATCACAGGTGTATGGATTATCTGACATGGCCCCGAGTGAGATGTCTACAGTACAGGTTTAGAAGGGAAGTAGCAAAGGTAAGATTTCAGAAGTGGGCAGCAATGCAACACAGGAATACACACAGAGCCGACAGTTTAGAGAAGATATCTGTAGAAAGTTTTTTGTGTTATTTATAAAGTTCGTAAGTATTCTGTTGAGGACATAGGGAGACACTTACTTTTCTGCCACAAGGTATCATTGGCTTCTGGGGTGCAAGTGCTGCAGACTCAGAAATGCCAGAAAGAATCAAATCTGTGTTTTAAGGAGATGATTTGTATAGAGAAGGAAAACTGAAGAGCATTTTAGTGGCCTTTATGGCTCTTTTAAACTATATACACTTATTTTTTCATTAAGATGTAACACATATTGTACGACAGATAACACTCATGATACATATGTGAAGTACATCTATGCATGGATTTATTTTTCTTTCCAACTCGTGTCTGTCATGAACATCCAAACAAGGAAAATTTGATTCGCTGTAGAAGTGAAGCAAATGCCGTGGTATAAAGTTATTACATTGAGTGTTCTTAAACTAGATTATTTTCAGGTCAATGAAAGAGGACATAAATCTATGCTTATTTAAATTGTCCCTTTCATTACACAGATTCTATACTAAGATTTTCTTGCAATTGTCATCTTGGTTTGATTTGTTGCTCTCATATGCACCTTTCAGGAAATGTTTTAGCGTGAGTTTGAATGGCAAGTTCTTGTTCTTTATTTTTTCCAAAGAATCATTCTCATTCTATAATTACAATTTATCTGGGTATATTTTCTTCAGTATTTGAAGATATTTTCCCTTCATCTACAGAGTACTGCTGAAAACACAATCCGATTCTTATATCTGTAGAAGAAATATATATTTTCTCTTTTTTAAATATTTCATTTTTTTATTTTGAAAGAAATTATTGAGTTTCAGATACAGATCTTT
The DNA here is from genome assembly GCF_012274545.1 of Fukomys damarensis. Lineage (NCBI taxonomy): Eukaryota > Metazoa > Chordata > Mammalia > Rodentia > Bathyergidae > Fukomys > Fukomys damarensis. The sequence goes on along the minus strand of NW_022900941.1, from coordinate 6,271,642 downwards.
AATCAAACATGTAAATTTCTCAAATATTTATTAATTAGTTTTTAATATTTAGCAATAGGTTATGTGAAGTTAATTTTGAAATTCATTTTGTTGAAAATAGCATTTTGTCCTCATGTTTGAACTAATCTGTGATTTGTATCACTTTAACTGTTAAGTTTGTATTTTGAAGTATCTTTATTTTTACACTGAGGATTACTTGTACTGCTTCTAATTGTGTGTTTTAAATTAAAATGTTTAGTTTTTAATCTAGGTTATTGATGGGCCAGGGATTTAGCTCAGCAGTTCGGTGGCCTGCCTTGTTAAGCACAAGGACCTGAGTTCAATCCCCAGTACAAAAAAAAAAAAAAAAAAAAAAAAAAAAAAAAAAAAAATCTAGGTTATTGATTTTCTTAAAAATATGCCTGTTATTTCAGAAAATTTCCTTTCTTTACACTCACTGTATGCGCATTAATTTAATTGACTATATCAGATAATTTTCTCCCTTGGGGAAGTTCCATGCTAATTCTGCTTGCCATTAACTGGAATGGGTAGCCCAGAAATAAGTTAAGGTGACTTCCACCACCGGAGTGTATCCTAATGTTTTGTACCCTAAAACCACAACTAATTAAGCACAGTGTTGTGTTGTTAGCTATCGCATTTTGTGCTTTGTCATGAGGAAAGAGAGAAGGTTAATGTGGGTGGAAGGTGTACTGTGCTATTTTCAGCTTTGACTCCATTCAAAAGAACATAACAGATTCCTCTCTCTGAAGACATCTGGAATGCTATCTCCAGCCTGCTCCTCTCCTCTTTAGGCCTGCAGAAGACTAGGGCCATCAATACAGGGAAGTACACAGCTTAAAAAGACCCACAGAGTGAGCCGCACACAACTACCTCCTCAGAATAATAAAGTAAGTAGCTAGAACAATGCAGATATCTCTGAAAGAAGCACATCTCTGTAATGTTCTAATACTACTACTTACCTGCAATTTTAATGTTGTGAACATAAAAAAACAGTAAGAGGTGACCTAAGAAGAAGAAGCAACTGATAAATTGAAAGAGTCACATAATAAAATTAAGGCCCTAAGTGTCTGTGAATGTGGACAACAAGAAAAGAAGGAACCTTGGAGGCCCAGAGTATAAAGCATGGTTATGAGGGCTAAAGTCTAGTATTGGTTTCATAAGTGACTAAGATGTAGAGCTAGTTTAAAAAAAATGGCCCTAAATATCCTCATTGCTGTAAAGAAGAAAGATGTTACACTACCATAGAATTGCAGGGTAGACATCATCTTTGGTTTAGCATCACATAGGGAGAAGTTAGTGTATATATTTTCTGGAAGGAATTTCAAGATGAGAGAAGATGAAAAAGGTATCATAAGAAGATAAAGAAATATGTCCTCATTCATCTGATTAATAGGGCTGTTCATGTTTTAGTTAACACATAACTCTGAGTCTCTGTAGCACTCACCTCGCTTCTCGTGAGTACACTAATCCTAGCAGATACATCTATTTGCGTTTCCTGCACATCAGTAAGTTACTTCCTGAAGTGACTGAGTGTGTGGCTGGTAAGGGCTTTATTTCAGTAACTTTACCACTGACACCCATGTCCCAGACCAGGCATCATCTACCAATTTGAATGTTCACGTAGGCCACAGACAGTTGTAACGCGAGTGCAAGAGAAAAGCAGGTACACTGTTCATGCAGTGTTAAAATTTGTAACTAAGATCTCTGCATAAAGTTCTATTCTTAATGTCAAATGGCAATTATTTAACAAAAGGTGACACAAAAGATTTTTACTTAGAGAGTCCCTTAAATTGTTCCCTGAACATCACCTCTGTCAAAACAAGCACTTGGGGTTTCCATTTGGTGAATATCAAAGACTTTGAAAGTTTACTGGGAAAGATGTAGTTAAAATTGCTAATTTGCAGTTAAAAGATGCAGTTGATAAGAAACTGCTACTCTTCTTAAGCAGTAACCTTGGCCTGTGTTCTGTTATGAACTAATTATAGAAAAAGGTATTTTGTATTTTGTTACTGAGGAAATACAGGAAATATGGCCCTTAATTATGCAGCAGCCCGGGGAGCAGCGTCCAATATTAAAAAAAAATAAACTATCAACTGCAAGATTCCCAAAGAAAGGAAGAAAAAAAAATCACAGCTTTATTTAATTTTTGTGTTACAAAACGTGCCTGGCAAATGATCTCAATAAAGAGTATTATAATCAGAGCCCTGCTACAGGAAGACTTTCCACAAAGTGACGAATTAGACCTCAATGTATCAAGGGACATCATTCTGTGGCCTGTACAAGTGAGAGTACAGCTAGATGCTGTCACTGGGACAGTCTCAGAGTATTCCTTAGAAGAGGCTCCAAACAGTAATCAATGTGGGGTATATGTTTCTGTCTTCTACATCCAGAACTCTGGTGCAACAACATTATTGCATTATTGTGTGCTGCTGTCCTCCATCATAAAGAAGACAAATTATGAAATTACTTAAGATGTAAAAGGCCGATCTCCCATAGAACTTTTGCAGTAAAGATAGATATTGCAAGCATTTAATTACCCAGGCTACAGGTTCTGTTCAGTCCCTGATAAGCAGATAAAGCCAACAGGAAGTCAAGTCAGAGATATTCGGTTCTAGTTCTCTGTTCTGGAACAGTGATATGGCTTTGGACTACTACTGTCTACTAGAGTCACAAAGGCAAGCCACATATGCATTTTTATATTTTCTCATCAACATATACTTTAAGTAATTAAAATACATGAAATGGATTTCCTTACTACATTCCATTTGTAGATAAATCCAAATTATCATCATTTCAACATGAAGCATTATTTCAAGATACATGTTTTTAATATTCAGTATGTATTTTATCCTTAGAGTATATCTGGATTAAAACTTTCTCCAATTAGAGTATTCATTCAGTAGCCATAGGTAACTGCTGCTTATTGAATTAGCTCAATCTTGAATAACTTTTCCTTTGAGTTGTCACGTCTTCAACATAAAGGACACTGCAAGAATTAGCAGTGTAGAAATTAAAGATTGAATAACTAAAGCAACACTGATGGATAGGAGTGAGAGTATTATTGATTTTTGAATGAACAAAGTTGTTCAAAGAATGACTCTGGATGGGTAACACTGGAGTGGAGTGGCACATGGCCAATTTGGAGCAAATGACAGTGAGATGGACTCAGTGGAAAGGGAAACCTGGAAGTTGCCCATGAGGAACTGGCCGGAGTAGTTCACAAAGCAACTCAGGTGACACAGTGGACAGCACTGAGGACATTTAACCTACAGCGAAACAATAATTGGGAGGAACATCTGTCTTGAAATAATAATTAAAACAGTGTTGCAAATATACTGAGAGTTTTCTAGATGAACTGAGAAGACACACTTGAGACCAAAAAATATGGCCTTTTTATTTGTACATTGATTAAATCAACCAATATATGTTGAACACCTACTGTATGAAACTCAGTATACTGACATCTAGTATCTAAATACGAATAACAGTTTAACACTAGACATCACTTGGAAAAAAATAAGGAAGTTAAAATAGATAATTCTTCACTTAGAGGTGCTATAAAATGGACTGAACTGTGGCTTAGTAAGCATAGGTTTTGAGTTTGAGATAACATAGAATATGTGCCCAACTGTCCTGCTGCTAATGGTGAACTGGGCTATTTCAAACCAATTTTACTATCAAGAAATGCATTTAATGTTGGGTATAGTTGTTTTTATAACAAAAATTGTGATGGAAGCTAGGAGACGGTTTCAGAAACACTAAGGACTTTCAGATCTAAATTACAATAAAATTGAGATAATTTAGATCCATGAGCCATTTTTTTCTTGCTTCTTTGATCTTCAAGGGTTCAAGACGAACACTAAAATAGTGGCTGAGCCTTAAAACATCACTTTAAACAAACAGGCAATTAATTAAAAACATAGACATAGTCCCCATGTGTGATCTTATAACAAAGAAAAATAACAAAATCAAGGGAAATGTTCCTCATTATCTCTGCTTATAATTTTTATTGATTATAATACAGCCGCACCAACTTTTTTATGGTGGCTTCATAATATATCCCTTTCATGCATTCATTTTGTTTTAAAATATTTTTTTATTTTAATTATATATATTTATGGATAAAAATATGATAGACTTATGCAGTGTGTAATCAACAAATTAGAGTAGTTACAATTGCCCTTTCCTCAAATACCTTTTAAAACTTTGGATTAAAAGAAAGTAACTGGGCATATTTATGATCTAAATTATGATATTTCAACATGCATATAAAAATGGGTACTGATCAAATCAGGATACTTAAATTTCCACCATCTTATCATGACTGTTAAGAGACTTCAAGCTTCTCTCTACTAGTTATTAGCAATGTATAAAATAGGTTATTGTGAACTATAGTCAACTAGGAGTGAACTAGGGCACTGTAGAAGGCTGCAACTTAGTATTTCTATCAAAAAGTATTGAGCTACCTGTATTCAACTTTTCCCCACTCCCCACAATGCAAGCCTCTAGTAATTACTGTTCTATGTAGCTCCAGTAACGGTTGGTTCTAAATTTACTATTTTGATTAGCTTTTCATTTCTTTTGCTGTCTTTTACTTCCAGTTTCTCCCTGTTCTGCATTCTTTTATATTAATTAAGCTTAATTTAGTTTTCCAACAGGATATATTCATTATTTTTGTACCTATATGTATTTTATGGAGTTGCTTCTGTGATCATAATGTTTACTTCAAAGGGATGACATTCTTTGTGAGGTAATATTGCATCATGTAACATATAATGTTAGAATAGTAACTTACAACTGAATATTTCTGTTTATATCACTGCATACTTTGTGCTATCTGTATAGTTTTCTAAAAATTATAGCATGTTTCTAAACTGCATATTTTTGCTTTAAAAATATGAGGAAAGGAAAAAAATGGAAACAAAGTCTTTGCAAATAGGGAAGGGTGGAGGGGGTGAAGGGAGGGCAGGGGAATGGGGAAGAAATAAGATACTAGATAGATACATCATGCAAAGGTACAAGATCCTGGTGACGAATATAACTGTATTGTATAAGAAATAAGAAACTAGATAGATACATCATGCAAAGGTACAAGATCCTGGTGACGAATATAACTGTATTGTATACCTAAAAGGTACCAATAAACTTTTAAAAAAAGATAATTCTGTTGCATTTAATGTTAAGAAATAAAAACATATACACATTGTTTTTACACTTTCAGGTATATTTGTTTACATAGTCTAGATATCCATTTGAGATAATTTCATTATAATTGGGAAATTCTTAAAATATATTCTAATGTAGATCTGAGGAAAACAAGGTTTCAGAGTTGAATTTCCCTGATAATGATTTCATTCAGTCTTTATTTTGGAAGGATATTTATTGGCTGTAAATTTAAAGATTAATTTTTTTCATTCCCATTTTAAAGATATTATTCTATTTTTCTCTGCTTTATATAACCTTTTTTTTCTATAAGCCAGAGTTTTAGAATTTTGTATTTATACTAGTTTTTGAAATTAGATTATAAAATACCAAAGTCTGTTTTTATTTGGGGAGGGTTGTGTTTCTTGTATCTGTAGTTTGATATTTTCATTATATTTGGGGAAAATTATTTTTCAAGTATATATTCTGACCTCCAATTTGTTTTTCCTCTTCATTTACTTTATGCTTATCTTCAACTTCTTAATACTGATTTGGTTTTAAATTAGATCCCAAATTGTCCTCAGAAGTCTCGTGTGTTGAGAGGTAGGGCTTTTGGAAGTTGGTGCTTTACTCCTCAGTGGAAAACTCCATTGATAAATTCATAGCTGAATGTAATCTGAGAAGGTGAAACCTGGGAAGAGATGAGCCACTGGGAGCATGATCCCAAAGGGAACATCCTTGTCCTAATTTCATTCCTTCCCACACTATTTCCTAGATAGCCAAGGGATTAAGCAGCTTCCTTTCCCATGCCCTTTTTAAAACTATTTCTGCCTTGAAACCTTCTGAGTGTGGACTAAAGCTTGTAAAATTATGTGCCTCGGCCTTTAGCCTTTTTCTTCCTATTTCACATTATCAATTATTTCATTCAGATCTTATGTACCATTATAGTTATTCACACCAGAGAGACTGTTCAGTATTTACACATGTGTGACTTACTTATTTCACTTAGGAGTATATCCTCAGTATGGATCCATTTTCCTATGAATGAAAATGGGAAGGGTAGGGGAAAGGTAATAAGGGAAAGGAAAAAAATATGCGAAAGTGAAAAAATGGAAATAAAATGTTTGTAAATGGGGAGGGGAGGAGGAGGTCAAGGGAGGGCAGGGACAAGGGGAAAAAAATGAGAACCAAGACCTGTCATGTAAAGGTACAGGATCCCAATAATGAATGTAACTGTACTGTATACCTGAAATGTACCAATAAACTCAGTGAGGAAAAAATAAAACAAAACTTTAAAACACTACATAGTCATTCGAAAAGCTAAGCAAGAGGATTTATGTTTTTTGAAATTAAGATACAGCATAGTATTTTTATTATTATGATATAAATTTTATGTGATATTTAATAAAAATGACTTCAGTTCTTGTTTTAACTAGTGAAGCTTTTTGTAAACTTTATATGGAAAGCAAATAATAAAAATAGCCATGTAAAATCTAAAATATAGCTTTTCAAAAAAACTAATCCTACCAGAGATAAAATTAGTATAATGCCTCAATAACTAAAATACTATGAACTAGCTCATGAATGGACTTATATTCAAAATTAGGCCAAATTCAGAAATTTAGTATAAAATAGAAGTGGAATTCAAATTAGTAGGAGGAATAAAAATTTCTTAAAAAAAAAAAGACTACATGCCTCAGTAATCCTCTCTTCTGTCAGGCATTTTGTCCTAAAGATAGGAGTGCGATTAATATAGATAAGTGGCCAAATGTAGTGATGCAGAATGGTAATCCCAGCACACTGGAGGCTGAGGCAGAAGGATCACCATGAGTTCAAGGGCAGCCTGAACTACATAGGCAGACTCTGTCTCAGAAAGCAAAACAAAACAAAATAAAACAATTCAGACAAGTGGTATTACAAAAAGGGGTCATTGCTTTAATTGTACTTGACAATGCGGTTCAGAAACTTTTGAAATTGACTTGCAGACGTTTAGAAAGGTTTGGGGATGTGACCTATAGGAGGCCTAGAATGTTGTAAGCAGAAGCCTTTGAGTGACTCTGATGGGAGCTCAGAAGACCAGATTGCTTACAGGAATTCAACTCACAAAGGCCAACGATCATGAAATTTCTGATAGGAATTGGGACTCCATTGGATACTAGCAAAGAGACCACGGATGGAACATTCTGGCACAGAAGTTTTCTACATTTTTCCCATGTCCTGAGACTTTGTGTGAGGCTGAATTTAAAGGTGACAGATTAATCTGGTGGAGGAAATTGGAAGGCAGCTCAATGCTCAGGGTGTGACCCAGGTACTGTTAGTTGCTTTCATTGAGTTCTACAGTCAGAAACAAAAGGCAGATTTGAATGATATAAACAATTTGCAGCTTGGACAGCAAGACAGCACATGGATAGTTGGAGGCAAGGAGAGGGCAGTTGATAAAAAGATTAGAATCTTGAAGAGAAGCCAAATACTTTGCATAGGAGCAGTTGAACAGATACCTTGTGATACACCTCACTCACAAGTTAAAGTTGTGAAATGGTAACTTCTCTAACAGCTTACTTGCAGAAAATAGCCTCAAAATATCCTGCTAATTCAGTGCTGCTTAGTAATAGTGTCCTCATGTTCAGCCATCAGACATTCAGAAGCCACTACAACTTTTGGACCACTACAATGGTCCAATAGGGCTGTGTTCCTGCTTGAGCTTTTGGCAGACCTTGGTGTCGTCCGTGCGATGCTGGTTTTCAGACATTCAGAATGAAAGAAATACAGCGTCATGGAAGCTTCCACACAAACTTCAGAGGAAAGCCTTAAAATCTGGCTGTATAGTGTGATAGTGCCAAAAATCCCTGCCCAAGATTCAAGAAAGAGCGATAAATGAAGTTGTAAAGTTAGGGCAGAGACCCCTGCCAACTGCTGATGCTATGAAAACGGAGCCTCTGTTGAGGAAAGCTGTAGGCAATAAGCAGTGTAAACCAAAAAAGGGAACTGTGGGGGCTGCAACCAGTAAGGGTTGAAGCTTCCCAAGCCCTTTAGAGCTCACATGATACCACTGCACGCCCTCGGTGCTGGACATGCAACAACAGAATTTAATATCTTGCCTTCTGGTTTTTGGTCTCCTTTGGACTCTCCTCTTTTTCCCCCCTTTTAGAGTAGGATTGTTTACTCCACACCATTGTACAGTGGAAGTACTTTACGTTTTGTTTTTCACAGTGCCTCACAGCTCAGATTGTGTCTTGAGTTTCAGAGAAATGGCACTTGGAGTTTTGAGGAATGACAAAAATGTTAAGAATTTCAGTGACCCTCAGAGATGTGCTAATTACATTTCACATGGTGAGATGAACATGAGCCTTTGGGAACAGGGGTGATATGTTATGGTTTAGCTCTAAAATGTCCCGCAGTTGCCTCATCTGTTTAGAGATGGACCTTTTAAAGGTGATTAGATCATAGGACATTCTACTCCTCAATTAATTAATATGTTGACAAGTTCAAAGCTAATTTTTTTTTAGCTGATGGGAAACTGGAAGGGTATATTTTTGTCCCTAGAACCTCCCTTCCCTCTCTGCTTCCAGGTTGCAATAAATTGAAGCACTTTCTCTGTGGTCGCTTCCACCATATCATTCTGATTTGGAATCAGCAAACCATGGACTGCACCCTGAGACATGATGAGTCAAAATGAACTTTTTTCTGAAATTATGGTATTTTGTACCAATGATGTGAAAGTGATTAAATGACGATCACCAAACACAATGTATTTCATTCCAGATACTAGTTCTTTGTTACTCTAAAATAAGATTGTTTTTGTTTCCCAGTTCATACTTTTCACTTAGTTCTTACTAAAGCAAACTGGATGTTAAGCATACCCATCCAAGTTTAGAATGAATGCACTTGGAAACAAAGTCAAGGGAGATTGTGATTCAAAAACTGTTAGTTATACATTTTACAAAACTATATATTTACACATGTATCAGAAATATAAAGAAAATCATGAGCACTTATACAGAAGTTAATTACAACAAAATTAATCATAGTACCTATGTCAGTATTGTATTATGTTCCCATTTGCATAAACTTATTTGATTTGGTATTTCTAATCTTTGAATTTTTGTGTATTCTTGATTTATCTTTTAATTGCAGCTGTGATTAGTTGTACTTTCCCTCTGTCATTTTCCTAGGCCTTCCTTCTACAATCTTATATTTTACTTCCTTTTTAACTGGAGTTAGGAGTCTTGGAAAGTTTATCTAAATTTTAGCAGTTTCCCAGTATTAGGGAAAGAGGGTTCTGCATAAGTTGTGAAGAATGTACAGATGACCCTGCTCATTCCTCTCTTGTTTACATTTACTTCATCTAAAAGAAAGGGAGAAGAGTAAAGAAAACAATTGGTCTTTCTGAAATATTAATTTAGTTCCTAAGAATTTTCATGTTGTGTAGAACCAAAATCCTTATGTAAGCAAATAAATGTAAGCTTCTGTAAGCTCACAAAGGAAACAATTGATCTTTTTGAAAGACTAATTTAGTTCATATGAATTTTCATGTTGAGTAGAACCAAAGTCCTTATGCAAGCAAAAAAATGTATTATCTTACCCGTCCTTTCCTACACTGCCTATCCTTCTGTCATGGAAGAAAATGGAAACATGCTTAAAAGTGTACCTTTTACAGGTCAATGATGAGTGTTTTATATTTTTTACAGTGTGTGCATTAACATATATTTTCTAAAATATAGTTATTAGTGAAATGGAGTTATAAATTTTATCTCTTTCTGTATCTAGTCTAAGTTTCACAGCTTCACATGTTATAATATGGTGTTACATGACTGGATTTTCAAGAGTCCATAAACTTTGATCGATAGGAGCAATGAAGATGTTCCATGAATTGCTCTGGGTTTAGAGTCTGACATGAGCTAGACAATTTCAAACAGGTCATTTAGCCAAATCTTTCAGTCTTCCGACAACATGTAATAAAATGAGGAATGTTACAGAGGAATGAAATGAGGTAAACTGGATTTCACCTTCTCGGTTCTTCAATTATTGTATATTTTCTTCACCATAAGGAATATTAACTTCATCATCCATCATGCCCATTTACATTTTTTAAATTCCAAAACCTCCTTTGTTATAGGCCAAATCACTAAAGTCCTCTTCAAACTCAGATTTATTCTTTAATCTACATAGATAGTCTAATGCTCTCATGTTCTTAATTCTAACCAAATCATTTTCAGTTTCAATATATTTAGCAAAATGACTTAAAATATATGGTGTTAGCACCTGTCAACTTAGAAAAATATTACAGCTGTTCTTGTTAACATTCCTCCTTCATTAACTCAAGTTTAAATGTGTATATTAGTACTATTAATTAAATGTTACATTATGAACAGTAAATTATTATATATTTAATGAACTTTTTTCTTTTGAGCAAACTAAACATCTAGTTCAAGCAGTTTTAAGAAATAATACAAGGAGCCGAAGATTTAGCTCAGTGGTTCTGCCGCCTGCCTCGCAAGCAGAAAGACCTGAGTTCAATCCCTGGTACCATTAAAAAAAAAAAAATACAGGGAGATCCCAGGAGTCAATTATTCAGTTCTCCCCAAAAGTAACATGTTTATAAAATAGAGTTCACTAACATGAGAATACTCGTAATGTACAGAATAATTCTATTCTCTAATAATCCAGTGCTCACATTTAGTCACAGCCATAGTTACATCTAGACTACTACATCTTCTAGACTGCATCTGTAACCACTTCCAACCTCTCATAGATTTTACATTTTGTTTTCTGTCAGGCTGATAATATTAGATAAATGGAATAATCAGTCCAACAACTATTTGAAATTATTTCCCCCCACTCGGCACAAATCTCTGGAAATTCATTCTTATTCTGATGTGCAGCATTGTTTCCTTCTTTCTTTACTGGATACACTCTGTGCTTTGTTTAACTACTCCTGCACTGAAAGATATCAAGCTGTAGCCAATTGTAGCTCATTAGAAATAAAGCTGGATTAAAAATTCAAGTAAAAGTTTCATGTGAAAATAATGTATCATGTCTTTGGAGAAATGATTGAGTAAATTGTTGAAACATATGATGGTTGCATATCTCATTTTATAAGAATATTGAAAGCTTTTCTTTCTCATTGAGTTCATTGGTACATTTTAGGTGTACAGAACATTTCCACTCATCACTGGGATCTTGTACCTCTACATGACAGGTCTTGGTTCTCATTTTTTCCCCTTGTCCCTGCCCTCCCCTCACGTCCTTCTCCATTCCCTATTTACAAAGACTTTAGTTCCATTTTTTCATTTCCTCATGTATTTTTTTTCTTTTCCTGTGTGGCTATTCCATTATAAATTTCCACCAGCAATGTAGGATTGACCCAGTTTTCCCATACTCTGTACTAGTTTTTGTTATTCTTGCTACATGTATTTTCATAAAATTGAAGCCATTCTGAAAGACACATATTAATCTCTTAATGGTTAGAATTTGTATTTCTTTCATGGTTATGTTGAAATTATTTGCATGATTAGATCTGTCATTTATAAATGTGCCATCCTTTTCAATAAAATGTATCTTCACGAATGTTGGCCATTTTCTAACTGAATTGTTTGAATTTTTACCGTTGGGTTTTGTGTCTAATTTATATATTCCAGAAAGCTCTATTGTTTGGTATGTGGTTTGCCGATATTTTCCATAGTGTTTATCTTAAGTGATTGTCTCTTTGTGTCTTTTGTGAGAAAATATGTTTTAAGTTTAGTGATATCTAATTTTCTATTATTACTCACATAAGTCATGCTTTGAGCCTGAAACCTAAGAACTTTTGTCTAACTCTAAGATTTTCCTTTTTTAAAAATGATGTACAGCTCTAGGAGTATAGATCGAGGTTTCTTTTTGTGCGACTATTACAGTGTGGTACTAGATTGCTTCCCAAAGTCTCATGTGTTTCGTGGTGATTGGATCAGGACAGGGCTACAGCTGTCTGGCTGTCGGAAGTGGGGCCCGGCTGGAGTCGGTTCCCGGGCATGGTCCACATCCCCCTTTGCCGGCTCCATTTTCATTCTCTGCTCCTAGCACCCACATCGGCTTACTTCAGGACGGGCCCTTCCACCATTCTGTTTCTGTGTTGGAGCCAGCCAGTGACAGATGTAAAGTGCTGCGCAGTGGGTCAAAATCAGCTTTTCCTTGGTTAAGTGGTAATTGTTGCGTACTCTGTCTTTGACATAGGCAAGTGACTTAGGCAGGGCCTACGAAGGTCCGAATGCTCCATCACCACTTGTAGAAGATGCTGTCACTCCCCGCTTAAATTGCATCGGTAGTTTTGTAAAGAAGTCATTTGATTACACCCGTGTGAATCTGGTGTTGAGCTGTTTTGTTTACTGTCATTCTTGGGACTGTGCCTCTAGCAAAAAGATGGCATCTTGATTATTGCAGTTGCATAGTTGCATAGTTCTTATAGTTACAGCCAATTTTGGTATAGTTATTTCTGCCACTGTATACTTTTGAAAGAAAGTTTTAATTTTTCCATACTCAGCTTCTTTTCGTGTTGATTTTGATATAAGCCTTTCTTTTCTTCTTGTTGTTCTGTAGTTTAGTTATCTGAAAATGTATTAATACATGTTTGTGATGCACGATGACTACTCTATTGTGGGTATTAGGCACATGTTCATGATAAATTTTAATTGTTTTCTGTGTCCCTTTCTCTTCTCTCCTTTTACCCTTTCTTTGGTCTCTTGGTCTTCTGATCTGCAAAAGATCTATCTCTCTGTCTTTTTATCTATCATTAATTTTGCTCCTTAATTTATCTATACTTTGTGTTTCTCATGTAAAAGAAATCATACACTCACTTGATTTATTTCAGTTAAACTTATGGCTTCAAGGTGCATCATTTTCCAACAAATGGCACAAATGTATACTTCTTTATAGCAAGATAGTATTACATTTGGTATAAATACTATATTTTCTTTATTCTTTCTCCTGCTGATAAACACATAGGCTGCTTCCAAGACACAAATACTACAAGTTGTGTTGCTATAAATATGGGTATGTATGTAGCACTCTAATATGGTATCTCTAAGTCTTTCAGGTACTTCACTGGACACTTATTAGAAGTACATATATGTAAAAATGTGTAACATAGCTTCCATTCAAGAAAAGCAAATTAAAACATCACTGAGATTCAATATAATCATTACTATATCTATAAAAATCAACAAAAATCTTATTGCCTGAATTTTCATAAAGAATTGCATTAAAACAATGCATTAATTTGAGACACGAAATGCTAGTTATATTGGATCTTTCAGTCCATAGGTTTGGAATATCTTTTCCATTTAGTTAAGTCTTTGATTACTTCATAGTTTTCAAAAATATATCCTGCACATATTTTCTTCATTTTATTTCCATATGATTTATTATATTTTTAAGTTTTAGTTTTTACAAGATTTTTATAATCATATGTCTTATGCTCATCACGGGGAATTTGCCATGTACATATCACATCTAAATTATTTTTCTTTATATATTTTCCCTCCGTACCCTCCAAACTTTCTCCCCTGCCCCTAAAAGAGCTCTGTTCATATTTTTCTTCAGTTCTTTTTTCCTTTAAATCTCTTTCCCTTCTTCCCCCCCATTTCTTGTTCCTTTTCTCATTTGAACAAGTTCTTCTTGCTTCCTAATTTTCATCCTCTAATTTGCTGATGATTTACACTTTGGCTTTCTTATACAAGAGAAACATGATGTTACTCCCTGAGTGTTTGATTTATTTCACTTAGGATTATGATCTCAAGGTGCGTCCATTTAACTAAAACGGTCTCATTTATTTTTTGGCAGAGTAGTATTCCATTGGACAGAAATGCTGCATTTGCTTTACCCATTTACCTGTCAATGGGCACATGGGCTGTTTCCAAGATTTAGCCATTGTTCACTGCATTGCTATAAACAACGGGTAGGCATGTATCACTGTGGTATGATGACTTTAACTCTTTCAGGAAGATACCTAGAAGTGAAATGCCTTGGTCGAATGTTACCTCTAGATTTAGTTGTTTGAAGAATCTCAGTACTGATTTCTACAGTGGTTGTACTAATTGACAACCCCTCTCACAATGGAAAAGGGTGCTGTTTGCCCTATAGCTTTGCTCACATTCGTTATGGTGGATTTCTTGATGATAGCCATTCTTTCTGGGGTGAGATTAAATCTTAGAGCTCTTTTGATTTGCATATCTTGAACTGACAGCAATACTGAGCATTTTCCATGTATTTATTGGTCACATACTTTGGCATCTGAGAAGTGTCTGTACATTTCTGAGGCTCAGTTTTGGATTGGGTCTTTCAATTAGAGAGTGTCTAATATTTTTGAGTTCTTCATATATTCTAGATATTAGTCCTCTCTCTGACGAGTACAGAGAAATCTTTTCCCATTCTGTAGGTTGTCTCCTCAGTTTGTTGAGGTTCCCTTTGCCGTGTGGAAGCTTTTTAGAATGTCATGTTGCTAGTTGTTAAGTCTTTGAAATATTTTCTGCGCAGTAGTAGTTTGGCTCATAAAGTTTTGCCAACAACTATATCTTTAAGGGCTTTACCTACTTTGTCATCCCCCTGACCTTTTGTGTTTTTATAGTTAGATCTTGGATCCATTTCAATTTAGCTTAGTGTATGGTGAGAGACATGGGGGTCTAGGTTCAGTTGTTGGTATGTGGATAGCCAGATCTCCCAGCACTGTCTCCCTGTGAAATTGTTTGACCCTTTGTCAAACATAAGTTAGCTGGCGGAGCTTGGAACAGTTTTTGCATCTTCTATTCTGTTCCACTGACTCTCAAGTCCATTTTTTGACAGTACCACCGTGTTTTTCTCATGGTAGCTTTGTTGCATACCTTTTGTTGTTTTTGTTTTGAGACAGGGCCTCACTATGTGGTTGAGACTGACCTGGAACTCACTATGTAGCCCAGGCTGGTCTGGAACTCACTGCCATTCTCCTGCCTCAGCCTCCTGAGTGCTGGGATAGCAGCTGTGCCCCACCATGCCTGGCTTATTTGCATGCCTTGAAGTGTGACATTGTGACACTCTGTCCAGCACTTTTCTTTTTCTCCTTTTTATTTTCAGTTTTCCTTGTGGTTGCTACTGTTTTATTTTGCCCATGTTTTTTTAAAAATTTCCTTATATATGTACATGATTTTTAATTTAAGATTTTGGCAATTTTGATGTAATAATTTATGTCCATAAATTTTACTCTCAGTACTATTTTAGTTATGTCACGCGTGCCCGTGTGTGTGTGTGTGTGTGTGTGTGTGGTCCAGGTGATTTGAATATAGGGTCTTTGTGCTGAGGTACACATCCCCCTTTTAAAGATTTTAGCCAACCTCCCCTAAGTTACAAAGTTGACCAGACTGAGCTCAAATTTCTTTTAAGTTTTTTTTTAAACCCTGTATTATTTAATTAAATTTCAGTATTTTAATGTTTACTCATCTTTATGTTATTGATTTCTAGATTTATTCCATTATAGTTAGAGAATTCACTATGTAGAATATCACTTATTTTAGATATGCTGATGTTAACTTTGTCTTCCTGAACGTGGAACAATTTGAGGAATGGTTGACTTTTTTTTAAATGCTGTGAATTGAATCTTGAACCTTGTACATGCTGAGCACATTCTCTATCATTTAGCCTGAAATCTGTTCTTAAAATTCTATATTGCTAGATGAATTAGAGAGGTTTGATTTATTTTTTTTTACTCAGATTTTGTATTCTGTTAGAGGAAATATTGATGTTTCTACTTAATAAATGTGGATTTTTGTTTTCATTCTTTTCATCTATTTCTTTGTTCAGATAATTTGAATTTGTGTTGTTTGTGTAATTTAAAGCACAGACCTATAGTGTTGTGTAGGTTTATTAATAGCTTTATTATACTGTGATGCCCCTCCATGACTAGTATATTTTTATTCTCATTTTACTGTAATATTAATGTAGATATTCATGCCTTTTAAAGATTGAATTTAGCATGATGTGTCTCTTCTTATCCTCTTACTTTTGCCCCACCTGTTTTTGAATTTGAAGTTACTTTTGAAATGATGTAGTTTGGAGGCTTAGCATTTTATTCACTCTTTGAGTTGCTTCCTTTATTTGGCTGACTTACACATTTAAAGTGGCCAGTGCTATTACAAGGATTGTATTTCAACATTTTAATTTAGTTTCTGTTGTTTTTTTTCTCTTTCCTATTTTTTTATCAATTGTAGGTTACTTAAACACTTTTCTTTAGGACATCATCTTTATTTATCACAGTGTCTTTGAACGTGTAACTGTTTTAGTTCCTTACAGTTAGCTCTCAGTAATACCATATTATTGACTACTTACTCTAATAGCATTATAGAAACTTGCTAGTCTCTGGCCTTTTCAGTCGTTACAATTTTAAATATTGTTGTCTTGAATAGCAAATGATTTACATTTTTTCTCTCTCCTTGAGTTTATAGGTACATTTTAGGTATATAGTACAGTTAAATTAATCATTAGGATCTTGTACCTTTACATGACAGGTCTTGGTTCTCATTTTTTCCCCTCGGCCCTGTCCTCCCTTCACCCACTTCCTACCTTCCCCACTTACAAACACTTTATTTCCATTTTCTCATATTTTTTTCTTTTCCTTTATTACCTTTCCCCTACCCTCCCCACTTTTCCTACACCTTTTGCCCTATAATAGTACATAAGATCCTAATGATATAATGACAATGTGAAATAGGATTTAAAATTTTTAATTACAATCATTATATATGATTTAGAAATCTCATTAGAAGGACGGAGTAATGAAAAGTTTGACCAGGTGTACAACATGATATTAATGCTTCTTTTCTTTTTCCTTTTTTAAATAAAATGGCCTTTGTCCCAAATACTTAAGTCCTCAACTTGTCCTTTTTGTTTTGAGATGCTGGTTTCAGTTTTAAGTGACCCTTAGGGGGCACAGGACTGTTTTGTGAGTTAATACCCACAATAAAGAGAAAGGAACAGAAGTTAAGAGATCTACTGCAAGAGTTCACTACACCTGTAGCTGTTATATAGCAATTTAAACCATGAATTGAATTTAAAAATTCAATTTCTTGGTTCTAAATAACATATTTCAGATAATCAATAATACATGTGGCTACCATACTGGACAGCACAGAAATAGAACATTTGCATCTTTTTCTGTAAATTCTGATGGTTAGGATTTGGTTAGAGCTAGTCAATGATATGTTTTAAATATTTCACAGGTTTTTTGGGGGGGCATCCATTTTTTTCTCATTGAGTTTATTGGTACATTTTAGGTATACAGTACACTTACATTCATCATTGGGATCTTGTACCTTTACGTGACAGGTCTTGGTTCTCATTTTTTTCCCCTTGTCCCTGCCCTCCCTTCACCTCCTCCTCCCTTCCCTATTTACAAAAACTATTTTTCCATTTTTTCATTTTCTCATATTTTTTCTTTTCCCTTATTCCCTTTCCCCTACCCTTCCCACTTCCCCTACACCTTTAGCCCTTTTCTTCCTATTTCATGTTGTCAATTATAGAATTTGGATCTTATTTACACTTTAAAGTTTTCACACCAGAGAAAACCATTTGGTATTTACACATGTGTGGCTTATTTATTTCACTTAAGAGTATGGCCTCAATATGCATCATTTTCCTATGAATGGCTCTAGTTTTTCTATTTTCTGCATTTTAAAAAGTATTCTAAGGGCTGGGGATTTAGCTCAGCGGTTCTTATTTATTTCACTTAAGAGTATGGCCTCAATATGCATCCATTTTCCTATGAATGGCTCTAGTTTTTCTATTTTCTGCATTTTAAAAAGTATTCTAAGGGCCGGGGATTTAGCTCAGCGGTTTGGTGGCCTGCCTCGCAAGCTCAAGGACCAGAGTTCGATCCCCGGTACAAAAAAAAAAAGTATTCCACCTTCTTCTTTTTTCCATGTTTTCAGATGATAATATTTTCCTCAACTGAACGGGCATTTGTCAATGGGTAATGCATTATTTATTTCTGTGGCCAATTTCAAGATTTGTTTTTTGTTAACAATTTTCAGAATTTTAAATTATACATGACCCAGTGGATTTTGCTTTACTGTTTATTCTACTTAATGTTTTTATGACCCTTGAACCTGTGATTGTGTATGTTTCACAAGACTTGATATGCTTTTCAGGTGTATTTCTCCAAAAACTCTATGAACCCTATTACATTTTTCTTCTACTTTGAACCTCCCATTATATGAATTTTGCATACCTTTTAATGTGTGTCTCTTTTCAACTTCTTGATCTGCTTTCTCTATTTACTCATGATAACTCTCAGGTAGATTGATTTTATATTATTTTGTTGTCTGGACTCTACTATTTAAATATTCAGCACATGTGTGTATGGGATAATTTTTAAATTTATTTTTAAAATTATTTATTTATTATTATTGTTATTGGTTTTTTGACACCAATATGTAGTCAATATAAGATCACTATGTAGTTGAGACTGACCTGGAGCTCACTCTGTAGCCCCGGTTGGTCTCAAACTCACAGCGATCCTCCTGTCTCATCCTCCCGTGTGCTGAGATTAAAGAAGTGCACCACCATGCCTGGCAAAAATTGTTTTATTCCTGCATGTTTTCAGTCCGTGCATTTTGCAATAAATTCGGGGAGTGAGTGCATGCACGCAATATAACTTTCTTCCTTTTCATTAATGCTGTCCTTGTCCTTCCCTGCTCTCCACTCCTGTAATTCTCCTTTCTCTGTTTTCATTTTTATAGATATTAATAATCTAAGCTCATGTTGACGGCATATAATGTTTACATTCATTGAAATTCTTAGGGTCATGCTATTTTTACATTTACATAACTTTTAGTTCCTTTGTTTCCCTTTTATACTACTTAAAAATTTTGCTTCTTTGCTAAGGTTGTTGAATAATTATAGTTTCTTTTGAAATATTTTATAACCATTGCATCATTTTTCAGGATGTTTGCTTAAAAATTCTATTTAAAAATTCCAACATTTGTTTGGCCTGGGTTTTCAGGGGACATATTTATGTTTTCTTAGTTTTGTTGTTTTTTTATTCTTTGTATAACAAATGATTGTCCCTTCTGTATTGAACATTTTTAGCCATGATTTAGGACACATCATTTGCTATGTAAATTTTGTATTCCTTTATGCAATACCTGTCAAGAATTTGAATCCAACTTCTGATTTATTTTTGTGGGCTGTGATTTCCTTCCATGTTCTAATATTCTGAGAATTTTTCCTGTAGCTGCCAATTCAACTCATCTTGCTGGAGCAGCTCTCTCCCCATGCTACCCAGTCCCTTTCATATGGAAAGAGACTCTCAAATCTCAAGATCACAGAGGTGGCGTGCTGGGTTGATGTTTTGAGAGAGACTTTTGGGGGCCGTCCACTTTCCTGGTGTCTGTGGAGTGGGAGGGTTTTATACCCACAGAAGCCGTGTATCCCTGGACTGGGTGCTTGCGATGTTGATACATCCCTTGTTCAGGCATCTAAGCTTTGAATTTTCTCTGAGTGGGAAAAGTCTCAGGCCTGGAAGCCACGGAGGGAACTTTCTCTAGCCGTGCGTCATCAGAGGGTTTCCAATAAGTGGTACTGGAACTTTTATTGTTCTCATTTTGGATCAACAGGGCTCCCATTTAATGAATGTTACCATCTGGCTGGGGGGTTTTTCTCCTAACTCAGAGAGTATTACAAGATAGAGAGTCGAAGACTAACGAAAGTATGCATTAGGGAAAGAGGAAAGCAGCAAAAGCACGCAGCTCCCTCTACTGGGAGGGGACCAGAAGGGGTTGCTCAAGAGAGTGTTTAGATATTCTTATACACAAAATCACCATGCCTAGACAAGTTGAGGTCAGCCTATGAGGTCACAGCAGGAAAGTGGGCCCATAGGAGCTGGAGCTATGGAGCAGGTGAATTTTTATAAGCACCACTAATTATAAATTTAAACGGAACAAAGACACTCTGAAAAAGGGTATAAAACTTTTATAGAAGGGCAAGAAAGCTCCACCAGCCTGAGGCCTTGTTTATGGAGCCCTCAGGGCCCTGACCTTGCCTGTCTTGTTAGGGTGCCCTTCACTGAATCCTTCCGACTCCCTCTTAGGTGTGGCCCTTCCTCAGCTACAGTCCCATTTAAGGACCTCCCATTGTCAGTGCGCTCTCCGCATTTTCCTCCCCTCTTGGGCCCGTTCACTCTGTGAAATCCTCTCCTCCTCCCGCAGGGTCCTGGTTATTCTCAACATTCCCTAATGCACACCGTGTTTTGCAGAAACAGACTGTATAGATTATTGTTGGAACGTTTTATTAGCACTCTTCTTCAGTAAGAAAATGAAATGAGTTCCTTGAGCTGCCTTGTGTTGTTTTCTTTGGGGGTCACAAAAGCCCAGGGAGGGTCAACTTTTCCTGTTGAGTACGGGGTGAGGGATACACTACTCCTCCTATGCTGTTCCTTCCGTCTCAGGGTCCCTAACACTGTGCTACTTCTTTTCAATGTTTGTATTTCTCCTAGGTTTGTATTTTGCATTATAAACAGAATTTACAGGCAATGAGAAGTAGAAAGAAATGTTTACATCATGTTCACTGGTCTAAATAATATTCTTAGGAGACACACACAGGTAGTTAAGATATACTTTTCATGAATTTAAAAATAGCATTTTACTTAGGAATATCCTCTCCTCTTGAACACTTGACATGCATTTTAACCCTGTTCTTGTAGGATTCAAGCACTCTGTAATCATAGCTCTACTTTTCTCTTGAGGATTGTATGCATATTTAATTTTCCTGAAAATACATTACTTTTTTTAAATTCAAGCATTTATTCATTTTTATCTTAAACTCACACACATTTCATAACCTGAACGTATTTTGATGTATTTACTAAACACAAGGATGTTTTTACTTTCATGAACTTTTAGACAAGATTAAAAAATGTAAAGTATTTCTATTATCAGAAAAGATTGTATTTGGGTTTTACCATTTAGTTTCATTTTTTTAAGAGTAAAAATTCAGGGGCTACATATCAAGATCATCTGGAAATCCTATGTGAGCCTTTGAATAGTGCTGGAATAAATATAATTATAATTATTTGTTTACACTAACATGAAATAGTAAAGTAAGAACTCAGGAGAAAAACAGCATTGTAAAGTAGAGGAAAAGAGGATAGATGCATGGTTATCATATAAAATTAGAAATACTGAACATCCAACATGTTCTATGCTCTGATGTTAGAGCACTCGTTAGGAGGCAATAGAGGACTAATAGAAGGGACCTAGAATGGTCAAATAATTACACATTCCTTTATGTCACAATGAGTGGACAAAGCTTTGCGTTTTAATAGCAACAATTGTAAAATGAAAGTCAGGTCACCATAATTTTTGTACTGAACGTGTGAATCAGTGAAAGACTTTGGGTATGCAATTAGTATTTAAATCAAAAATAGAACCTCAAATCATATCCACCTATTTTATCTTTAGGTATCCTAGCATATCTATCATATCTTTAATATATTTAATTTAAAAAGACACTGAGCACTATCGGAACAGACATGGGCCCTTTTTAGAGGGTGGAACTGCAGGCTCTGTGTGGCTGTGAGCAACAAGAGTTTTCAAGGAGCTCTGTGGTTTCAAGTTGACAGCCTGTCATTCTGATGCCCGCCCCTGTGCAGGCAGCACTGTTCCTCCTAATGCAGGTTGCCATGCCTACCCTAATTCCCATGTTACCCACAAGACCAAGCCCCTAGCAACTAGTCCAATATCCAGTCAATCAAGTGTCAACCCTCAGAGGTGAGGAGATGGGATACCCAGCCCATAAAACAGGACCACCACCCCAGATTCAGTGGAGTCTCAACTCTGAGCTCCCCCATTCCTTCCCTGGGTGGCTTCGTACTGGTTCCTGCAATACATACAATAAAAATGCTTTGACTTTTCACCAGTCTCTTTCTCTTTCTATGGAGAGAGAGAGAGAGAGAGAGAGAGAGAGAGAGAGAGAGAGAGGCAGAGAGACAGACAGGGACAGGCCTGGCAAGGTGAGTCTGGGGAGCCCCACTCTAGGCTCGCCAGATATAACAAACTGGGAAGCCATCAGGAGTAAAAAGAAGACTGAATATCTTAGTTAATTTCCTCATTGCTGAAACAAAATACCTGACATACAAAATTAAAGAGGGGAAGATTTAATTAGCTCACAGTCTGTAGAGGTTTCAGTACATAATATACCTTGGTTCCAAGGTAGGGTAGCTTGGCAGTTCATAGCAAGCAGAAGACAGAAAAAACAAGCAAGCAAGATATCTTAACAGTGTCTTTCTGCCCCTTTTATCTTGTCCAAGCTACTCAGAGCAGGTGCTATTCACAGCTTTAATCCTAGTGCTCTCGATTGCAGCACTGCACTATGATTCAACTCCAGCATCACACACTGTAGACTCAGCTATCTCTGAAAGACTCCCATCTAGGCCCACATGAGGTGTTGGGGGTACATCAGGACACAAGCCATACTGTTCCCCCTTGGCCCCCCAAAGACTCATGCACATTCCTTCATTCAAAAGGCATTTAGTCCATCGCCAAGTTACCAAAGTCCTAAGAATTTCAGCATTGCTAAAAAGTCCAAGTCCAAAGACTCTGCTCAGAGTCAAGGCAAACCTTTAGCTGCGAGCCCTGTACAAACAAAAACAAAGTTAGGTGCTGCCAACATTCAATTGCAAAGAATAGACATTTCCATTCTGAAAATTACAAACAAGAGAATAGCAAGAATAGGAAAACTCAAGACCAAAATCCAGCAAGGCAAACGTTAAACCCCACAGTTCTTCTTTTAGCATCACTGGCAATCTGTGGCAGATTATGAATTCCAAAGAGCTCGGATGGCTCTGTTTTCTCCTTGCAGTTTTCCTCAGACTATCCTTGTTCCTGTCTTCTCCCAAATGCTGGGGTCTCCACAGCATCTTTGGCCTCACCCTCACAGCTTCTCACACTGCCCTCTCAGGGACACACTGCCTGGCCTCCCAGACCATCTTCTGACTCCTGAGTGGAAGCTTCCTGACCCCTCAACTCTTGCATTCCGCATGCACCAAAACCCAGCACCATGTGGATAATGTCAAAATCTGCTGCAGGCTGGACTAATAGCTTCCTTCTCTCTTGGCTGAAGGAGTCGAGTGGTTTCATCACTGAGCACTCTGGACATAATCCCAAGGAACAAATTCTCTAGGCCACTGCCATTCTGGAACATAGTGCTCTGGGGCTTTCTTCTCAAAGCAAAGTCACTTTTGCAATTTTGAAGCTGCAAAGGATGGAGCCCTGCTGCTTCTTATGATGCCCTCAGGTCATCTTTTCTATTTCCTGTTCCTTCTCAGCAATCAAGATCTCCTGCGCTCTATCTTTGCAGTCCACAGCTGTATTGGAGCTTCATTTATGGGGAAACTCAAAATATTTTAAATCATTCTGCTGCACTTCTTGCTTTGGATTCTCAACATAATCTGGCTAAAAGCTCCCAACAGTAGCCATGCCACCACAATATTAGACTGCTGTCGCCTTGGTCAGCCTGGCCTGGGAGGGAGGCCAGATCCAGAGAGATTCCGAAAGGAAAAATACAAAAACAAAAACAAAGAACTCTTGTGGAGCGGACCTCACAAGAAAGCAGGAACAAAACTTTATTTTACAGTATAGCACTTATAGTGGCTGTTTTCAGCTTACTGAGACTTAGTGAGACAAAACACCTGCACCACCTTGCATGGCCTTGTGCACGTGCATGGTTGTCTATGTTATTCATTTTTATATAAAGAAGCCTCATGTGCCTGCACTAAACAATGAGGTCGTGTCCTAAGATTCCCTGAGATGTCTGGCTTTGACACATCTGACAGCGGCCCCCTACAACTGCCTTGAAATTTCTTCTGCCAAATTAATTACTCTACCACCCTTAGTTTCATTTTCAGGTAAAATTGCCAGACACTAGAAAAATGCAGATGAACTTTCTGTCAAGCCAAACACACACTGTCTGGAGTCCAACAGCCAAAACATTTTTCTTCCCAATAGAAACCTGAGCCTGGACTTTACTGTCCGAACTTCTATAAGCATTTTGGTCTTTCTGAACTCTGACCAGAATCTCCCATCAGGTACAGACTAAGACCTTTCAGCTCTACTTTTCCAGCCAGCATCTCTGAGCCTTTCCAAACTCTTCCCTTTGCCACAAGATAATTCCAAAGGATCTTGAGCCATGCGGCCAGGTAAAGTCACGGCAATGATCCCACTTCTGTGGTACTAAATAAAGTCTGTCTTAGTTACTTTTCTCTTGCTGAGAAAAAAAATACCTGACACCCAAAGCAAAGTGGGAAAGGTTTATTTAGCTCGTGGTTTTAGAGGTTTCTGTCCATAATCGGCTTGTTCCAAGGCAGGGTGTCTTGGCAGAAACGCATCAAAAAGGAGAACCAGTTCATGGCAGGCAAAAGATAGCAAAATCAAGCAAGCAAGAGATTTTAACTGTGTCTTTCTGTCCATTTTATTTTATCCAGGCTATGCAGGGCATGCAGCACTCACACCCTTAATCCTAACACCCTTAATCCTAGCATTGCATCATGAATTATTCACATACTCTAGATCAAGCTACTTTTGAAAAAGCCCCACCTGGAATGGCCTGAGGCTCTGGGGAGGACATCTAGACACAGCCATAGTACCACTGAAGCCCATGGAACATTGTCAGAGTGTCCAGCTGAAAAGGGAGTGAAGGCAAAAGGACATTATTCTTGCTGGGCCCCCGCTAGGCTTAGGGAATTCTAGTTTCTGGGAGAATTGAGTGTAGTCGCTAACTTTCAAGGAGAATACTTGAAAGATATGATCCAATGGCTTAGTGTTGGATCCACTCAAGTGCCGGAACACCTATCCCAACATGATATCCTTCAGGTCTGGTTAGAATCAAGAGTCAGAATCCAAGCATGAGAGAGCAGGAAAGAAAGGGTTTGCAACATGCCCAGATCCCTCTCTGCCCACTCACTTTAGGGCAGCCTTTGTTTGAGACTGTTTCTAAGCTCTTCTTTCACAGAGACATTACTCTTGGTGCAGGGTTTCCGTGGCCGTTTGTCTCTTCTGTCGGGGCCACCGCTAGGAAAATGTGGTTGCTTAGATTCTCGACACCCACTTAGTCTAGACAGAAAAATTTGCTCTTACTGACTTGTCACCTATTTTGCCATATTCGAGCAATCCCAGGTATTTTGTGTAGGGACACTAAAGCCTGTTTGGGTCCTAGATAGTTCAGTCACACCCTTTACATCCTTCACCTGTGAGAATTTTTACATACCTGACTCCATTTTTACACATCTGACTCCATTTTCTTTACTGCATTAAAAAAGGCCTAAAGTGGACCAGAATGAAGCCTGTCAGTTATATCAAATTGGACTTACTGGGAAAAAGAGAGGCCTCCCTCTGTTTCTTCAGAAATAAATTGGCAACATAGTCGTGTCCTGACATCTGCCACAAATTTCAGAAGTTTGTGGTGGAACAAGAAAAAAGTGGTCTGGAGAGAGATGACCTTGGGAGGGAGAGAACTAAAGTCTTCTATAATGGAGACAGAGAGATCCATCAGGAAAAGAGGGGCAGATAAAAGGAATTGGCGACCGCCCTAACAGGCCATCCAAAAGAAGAACTGGGGTCAAAGACGAAGGGTGGAATCAAGATCGAGGCATCAATTTTGTCATCTCTCTATAACCCTGGATCACATCAAGGTAGAATATCCATGATTCAAGGCATGGAAGAGAAAGAGAGAGAGGCACCAGCACACTGCTGTTATGGGGTACCGCAGTGAGATAATGCGTGCTCACAGGAAGAGAGAGAGAACTCAGTGAAGGGCCCAGGGCCTCCTTTTATAGACAGAACCAAAAACAGAGCCTAAGACTAATTTAAGATGTGGAAGCAGGCAGCTTCTTGACCTCCTTGTGAAAAAGGCACCACCTTCTCTGTTCTTGCCTCTCCCTTTAGCCAGTGCCTTATGCATACTGCTGTAGTTCAGGTGGTCTTGAAACTCTTGGTAGAAATTTTTCTCCTTCCCTGTGGCTTGCCCTTGGGATAATCTGTATTTTTCTCATGCATTTTTGACAATGCCTGAGACTGAACTGATCTTGAGAAGTGGCTTGCTGTTCAGGGCCCAAGTCCAACTTCTCCTTCCTCCAGTGCCCACTACTTCCAAGGTAACATTTGCAAGGAAATCCTGCAGTGTGGAGAGATGGACACACAGTCAGATGAGCCTCAAAGGTCCCTCAAGTCTGTATTCACTTGTATAGTTTCCTCCCCAAAACAATGCCCTCTTCATTAGGAAGTTAGGGAGGGATGGAACCCATCATTTGGGGATTTTTACAGAAGGAACTCCTGAGAGAATGTCAATCTTTATAAATGGAGACTATTAAGAGAGAGACAATGGTGCTACTCCACCCTGTGATCCCCAATCCCTCCTCCGTGTTGACCAATAGTTCCCTAATTTGTCTCTCCTCAGGAGCCTCCAGGTCTCTGAGAACTGTCCCTCGAATCTCAGCTACATTTGATCATGGAAAGAGCCCTTTAGGAGTTGCATACATTTGAGGATTGGAGATATCAGCAACATCTAAGACATAAGAAATCCTTGAGACCCAATCTGCCTTAATAGTTGTTTTAAAAATGTCACGGCCAGTCTCCCTGACTGACTGCATGGGATAATGTGGCAGCAGGGATGTTGGGTCAGGCTTAGTCTCTCTTCAGTGGACAGGGGATGCCTTGTCCAAAGCCAGACTGGAGGCACTCTGTTGACACTTGCCGGAGGGCAGTCTCTCTTGGTTGATAGGAAGTGCACTAGAACAACAATTTAGCCTTTACAAATTTTTCTGTTTTTCTCTTGCTCTTTTTCTTTCCCCACAGATGGGGGCTGGATTCCATAGCACTCTCATCTGAACTGACTCTTCAAATATTGAAAAGAATTACTCCCTACTCCCTTAAAGAAAATGGTCTTATCTTTTTTCATACTGAGACTTGGCTGCAGTACCTTTTGGGGAGTCACTAAGTTTTTCAGTAGTTCTTCAACTTGACTCTTTCTGTAAGCGAAGGGAAAAATGGAGTGAGGTGTCCTAGGTCCAACTTTTCCTTACCTTTTGGGATTATCTTCAGTGGGTTTCTCAACGTTTTTTTAATACTCTCTCTTGATTGCTAGGAAACAAAGCTTCCTACAGGACTGGAGCTAAAGGGGACAAGAAGGGCAACTCAGGGAGAGGGAGCCACATCTCCTCCTTACTCTGAGAGAAGCTCCACTGGTCCTCAGACCACATCACTGTCCTTTTGAAATAATGTGAGGGAGAAACCAAGACAGGTCCCATTTACTTACTCAAAATTGTAAAAAGTCAAACAAGACAAGAGAAGTCCTACAGATGACTAAGATAATTATCTAAACACATTAAAATGGGTAACTTCTCTATTTAGTTTAAACTGTTTTTCTTTAATGAGCTTGATCAGAAGAGAGGAGGTCTTTTAGGGAGGGCAGTTGAGCTCGTAAAGTGTCTGCCCCCATAGGGATGAAGCCTGCTCCTGTCTAAACCTCAGTGGGTATATGAAACACCTCCTGGAATAAAAAAGCCTTGCATGTCTATTACATCAAGGACAGACTAGGGAAATGCAGGAGTTAAGCCTTTTACCTATCTGAAGTTAGGACAAATTTGTCAAAAGGAAAAGAATCCCTCCATTTTTTTTTCCAATGACTAAAAGGTTCCAGCCCAATACATATCTGAGTGTACTCTGATTTAAATGTAATTATCTCATATATTTGTCTGTCTGTCTGTCCAATCAATCAAGTGTAGAACCTGGTTACAGCACCTGCAGCTGCTCTATTTGAAAAATCAAACATGTTTTAGATCAACAATTTCTTTTTCTTTAACTTTTTTTGAGATTTCTATGGAAAATAGTTTGTATAAGTTTTGAAGACAACCAAACTTTTTAAAACAGTTAGATACATAGTTTAATATGGCTTCTAATAGTCACTTAGGACATTGTCTCAAATGCTTGTGGTCCACACAGCTTATGAGTAGAGTGGTTTAAATAAAGGTAAATGCTTTTAAAGTCAATGACATATTTCCATTTAGGTGATCTGTCAATCAAAGTAATATAAAGTGATTTTTGTAAATTGCCTGTTGTGTACATGTAATAACTTGTCAGTGTGCTGTTTCTGATCAGTAAAGGGCTTTTACATAATATCTTACAAGTTTCTGTCAGCCAAAATACTGTGTTGACTATTGTAATCTATAATCACTTGTGAAAATAGCATCTAAGTGGAGACCCTTTAGACTTAAGGGGAACTGCTGGACTGGATTCTCTTTGGTACATAAAAAAGCAGCTGCCCAAAATTTACTCACTTTTTTTCCCACTAACTTAATTCCCAGTGGTTTCCTTTTCCAAGCTTTATGGGGAACACACTCCAACAAACCTTTCTAAATATTATTATAATACATTTGCATTGGCTATCATTAAAAAGTTAAGTTCCCTACAGATAAAGCATTGAGGTTTTCTCATTAAGATATGCTCAGAAACTGTGTTATCCCAGTAAAGTTACTCTAGAAATTAAAGATTAGACTTAAATAACTTGTAAGGTACATTTATGGACAGGTGAATTCTTCTTGGATGATATAATATTAAAGGATGACAAAATTAAGTAAAAATTTCTTTATATCATTTATTATCTTGTAACTGTATAGAGATTACTTTGACTAGAAGGCTATTCTGTACTAAGATGAACATTTAAATTTGGTTCAGATATAGTAACAAAATGTAATGCTTCTAATATAATAATGTAATCATAATTGTTACATTAAAATGTTATGCTTACCTCAATCTCCATTTTTCCTATAAGATATTGCAATTGTTATCTGTTGACATTCTCCAGGGATTCAACTTTTAAGACAACCATGATTGGTAAAAAATAAGCTCTCCAGCCTTGTTATCTATTTCAAAATGTTTGAGATAATAAATTTTAGTGAGCTCATTACAATGCTGGAGTAACTGATTCTCCTGCGTGTTCAACAAATGAGGTTTAAGGACCAGAAAAATAAAGATAACTAGGCTAAGAGGACAGCCAATATTTTGACTCTCACCCATCAAGGTCAGCAAGGACCCAGGACAGGAGGGAACCCTTCCTACAAGATCCTGCAACTATGGTAAGTCACCCAATCTCCTGAGCAAGATTGTCAGACCACAGAGGACAAGAATCAACCACTGTACAGTGTACTATAAGGAGGGTCCCTGTAAAGAGAAATATCTCCCATTTCTATGAGAAGCCACATGGTCAAGCAGGCCGGTGACCTACCCTGACACCTGACACTCACAGAAGAGCTAAGAGGTTCTACTGAAAGCCCCACAAGTAACGCCAGGATAGCATTAACTGACCTAGATATTTGGCAAAAGGATACAATTTGATTAATATTGGTCTCCCATTATTTTGGTCTTGAACACTCAGCAACAGAGTATAACCAAAGATATAAAAAGGGGGCTCCAATTATGAACTTTTTCCTGCAGTTTTCAGCCACATAGGTATAACAGCAGGCTGGTTAAAATTGTCATTTCTATTTTAGTGCTCATTTTTCTATTGTAAGTGCTTTAATTGCTTGGTAGTGTATGTTTGTTCTTGCCTGCAGGCTGCTAAAGTCCCAGTGATCATGCAGATGGCCCTTCAGATGGAGCCAGCCACTCCATCCTTTGCCATGTGTCCTTTGATCAACCTTCAGATGGATATCGTCCACTGCCCTAGATGATACCCCTTTCAGCCAGAAGTGGCCAGAGCGGTTGCTGCCTCTGATCCCAACAGCAGTTGGATGGTCATTTCCAGAGGGGGGAATTTAGGGATAGCTGGCATCATTAGATGTGACTAACTAGGAAAACAGAGGAGACATGGCTGTGTGTCACAGCAAACAACCAAACTGACAGCCTGTGGTTTCACACTTGTTACTGTGTAGACTCCACCACTTCAAGTTCCTCTTTAAGTAGGTATCTTTCCCAGGTTGAGCTGCTCTAGAAAATTCCAGTCAGCCCAATTAATCTGGCCCCTAGGAACAAGTTTAATAACCAGTCAAGAGTTGACCCTCAAGGTGGCAGAGATAGGACCTCTACCTCACAAAACAGGACTGCTCCTGATTCTGAATGTCTCACCTCCAAGCACCCCAACTCCTTCTTCAAGGGAGCTTTGTACTGCTTCCTGAAGAACTTACAGTAAAAGTGCTTTCACTTTGCACTGTTTTACTCTAATTCCTCTTTTCTTTCTACATCAGGAGGAGAGAGAGAGAGAGAGAGAGAGAGAGAGAGAGAGAGACCCAGAAGTGCTGAGTCAGGTCATCCCTAGACTCTAGACCCACTGGACATATCAACACAATTAAAGTATAAATAAAAGACAGAGAAAAGAAATACAAGGAAGCAAGTACACAAAAATTTTGAACAGATCAAATAATATATAATGCATGAAAAACCTTCAATAATATAAAATCTAAGATCAAACATAAGAAAGACAAATATGTAAGAATATATTTTAAAAACAACTCATTTATAAGCCAATTACACATTCTATCTCCTTGAGAACAAAGAATATGCATACATATTCTTTTCTTTAAAGAATAATTTGTTCTCACCTTTGTTATTTATTTATTCAATATTTATTTAATTGTAGAACTGTGTGTGTTGGGAAACTCATTTTATTGCTCAAGTCGATCCATGTTGGAACTCTGTAAGATCTTTCAGTACTTTTGTGTCCTTTTTAACACACTACACCACAGCCATATTCTTGTACCATTTTTTTAGCGTAAAAGGACTTCTTTTGGAAACATATGAAGAAATGGAATTCTTGCTAATGTGTTTATTGTTTGTTTAGGCATTTGATGAACTGTCAAGCTATTTTCCAAAGTAGGTTCACCATTTCACAATTCCACCAGCTCTGTGTGAGGCACTAAGTTTCTCCCCTGCCTTGATATCACTATTGCTCATCTTTTAAATTGTAGATATACTACCAGCAAAGAGCAGATTTCGAGGATCCCAGATCTGGCCCACCTAAAGAAATATCAAACAGGTAAAAACAAACTAAGTAAAAGCAAAGAAGACACAAATAAATGCATGGAGCTGCTGGCCCCTCCCCACCTCTGCTCAACCTAGCCCACCTATAGACTGGGCTGGTTCGCTTCACTGTCCTGCTTGGCTATCAAACTACCATTCTCCAGGCCAACATGAGTGCAGCCAGACAGGCGGTGAGGTCCTCCTCCCACACCCCGACCTCAGAAGATCCTGCTGCACTTTGAGGAAGGCAGGGACACCCTGGAGTAGCTGAGATCAGCAAAACAGGAATCTGGGCTCTCTTATTTGTTTACCTAACATTCATAGCAAGCTTTCAGCCCTACGCCTCATAGAGACAGATCAGCAACAATTATACAAGCAGCACACCTCAGGGCTTTAGTCTTGCAGGGCTCCCTCCTGTGTATTACCTCAATGTGCTGCTGCACAGGACCTGTTAAAATAAAGACTTGCTTTGTTGTTCCTGCACAGGACCTGTTAAAATATAAAGACCTGCTCATGACTTATTTTTCATCTCCTGGGCTCCAGATGTCCTGTAAATCTAATTGGAATTTTTATCGTGAATAGTGTAGACTGAGTGGTTGTTTCTCAAGAAAGCTATAAACATTCAGAGTTATTACCATCAAAGAGCTTCAACAGCCAATGAAGATCAACAGAAAACACCAGCAGGGTAAAACTAGATGGTGCCAGCTGGGAGTAGCAGAAACCATCACCTGGCACTGTCAACCCATGCTTTCAGGCAGAAGTGGATATCAGACAATGATACCCAGCAGCACAGTTAACAGCTGGCTTTGTCACCTGTTAGCATTCAGCATTTCCTATTTTTGTATGATGATATCAGGAGTTCTAGCATGGCTTCACTCTGCCGATTCATAATTTCCATCTGAATCAAGAAAAGAACCCTAGGCTGATTGCCAACATATGTAATAATTAGCCAAGATGAATATAACCATGTGTCATATATAAATATATAAAATTTAGAAAAGGAAATTTATTAATAGAATAAAATATTTGCAAACTGTGTAGCTGATGAGCAACTTATATGTAGAATAAACAACTGCAAACAACTGCAACTTAGTAACAATTAAATAAGCAAACTAAGACCTAAGTGTAAAGCTTTGAATAAGAATTTTCCCAAAGAAGATATACATTTAGCCACTCAAGACACAGAAGATGTTCAATAGAACTGTTTTACTTTAAAAGAACACAATTCTGATTCATTAACTGTCTCACTTACTTCTCTCCTGGTGCTGAGACAAAATATCTGATACCCAAAATTACAGGGAGTAAGGTTTATTTACCTAATCGCTTGCACAGGTTTCAGACCCTGGTCGGTTGGCTCCAAGGCAAGGTGGTGCGGCAGACAGGCACAGCAGAGTAGAAGCAGCTCCTGGTGATCCAAAGGTGGCAAAGCAAGCAAGAGGCCTTAGCAACTTTTTCTGTCCCTTTTATAGTCTACCTAGGCTACTGGGATTAGGACTGTGCCGAACCAATCAGTGAATGGATTCAGTAATCACCCACCCTTCGTCCTAGAATTGCACTATGAATCAGTTGCACACTCCAAATCCAGCCACTTGTGAAAAAGCCCCATTTATGACTGCATGACTCTTTGGAAAACATCTAGACACAAGCCATAACATTAATCTTAAGTTCCACATCACTGGTCATTCGAGAGATGCAGATGAAAACAACACTGAGAATCCACCTCACCCCCCAAAGAATGGCTGCTATCAAGAAATCAACCAGCAACAAATGTTGGCAGGATTGTGGGGAGAAAGGAACCCTTCTCCATTGCTGGTGGGAGTGCAGACTGATGAAACCAATGAGGAGATCAATATGGAGATACCTCAAACAGCTGGGACTAGAGGTTCCATTTGACCCAGCCATCCTTCTGCTTGGTATCTTTCCAAAATAATTAAAAGCACCTATGTTTATAGAGGCACAGTTTGTAATAGCTAAAACTTGGAAACAGCCCATCTGCCTATCAGTTGGAAACTGGATAGAGAAGATGTGGTTTTTTCTATAAAATAGAATACTACTCAGCCATAAAGAGTGAGAAATTAGATTCATTCATAGGAAAATGGATAAATATTGAGTATATACCCCTAAGTGAAATAAATAAATCACACATGTTTAAATACCAAATAGTTTCTCTAGTGTGAAAAACTATAATAGTACATAAGATCCTAATGATATAATTGACAATGTGAAATAGGAAGAAAAGGGCTAAAGCTGTAGAAAAAGTGGGAAAGGTAGGGGAAAGGTAATAAGGGCAAAAATATGAGAAAATGAAAAAATGGAAATAAAGGTTCATAAGTGGGGAGGGGAAAAGGGGGTGAAGGGAGGGCAGGGGTAAGGGGAAAAAATAAGAACCAAGGCCTGTCATGTAAAGGTATAAGATCCCAATGATGAATGTAATTGTACTGTTTACCTAAAATGTACCAATAAACTCAATGAGAGAGAAAAAAAGAGTATTGTGCTAAATGAAATGATTCAGCCACAAAATAACAAATAATGAATGATTTAACTAATATAAGGCACATAGGCTAATACTCAGAGAGTATAATTATTCTCAGGGACTACGAGAGGAAAATAGGGAGTTATTATCTAATGGGCGCAGAGCTTCAGTTTTGCAAATCTAAAAGGGTTTTACAAATGGATACTGGTGGTGGTTACCCAAGACATGGAGGGAGAAGGGTGTAGGGGAGGGAAGGGGGATGAAAACAGGAATTAAGATGAGTTATACACGTGTACCAACTCCACAGAAGGAATTAGAATATTTTGAGAAGTTTTTTAGTCTGTATGGTCAAGAATGAGTTTTACAAACAACTTTGTTGAATTGCAATTTTCTGTATTTTTGGAAATCAGTTGTGCAAAGCATAATGGTATTTTGAACAACAACAGAAGACATATTTAACAGAATCATAAGCTTAGAGTAGGATTGAAAAATTTCTGTTATCTAATGACATTGTAGCTGTCCTTACAACACACTGCTCACATGTTTGTGATTGTTCTGATTGTGTTCAGATGCAGAGGTATTGAAGGTTTCATTACAGAGCTGCCATTCTATATAAAGGTCTATCGTGTCCAGTGCAATAACATGTTCCACGGATTTGCAACAGAAACAATCAGCTGTCCCATGAAGCCTGCACTTATCGTGCAAAATAGGAGTGGTGGCTGCAAGATGGTCCGGTTGGACTCTTTCATTTTAGAATTTGGAATGAAGAGTAAATGGACAGAGTTAAAACTCAGTCATGTCATGAAGCACATATAATCTAAACAGGCAATTTCATAATCCCACTTCTGATACTGATGTATCCTATATACTGAACATCATTTGTTTTCTGTCGCTACAAAAGAGTACTTGAGACATGATAATTTCTAAGGGGGAAACACTCTTATTTAGTGTGATAATGCTCGATGGTAAGAAGTCCACAGTATAATACTGGTGAGGTCTTCATGCTGCTTCAAGTCATGGCATCAATTGGAGGAAGGAGTGATTCAAGGAATTAAATTCAGAAGAGAAGAGGCCAAATAAGAGGGGCTTATCCCCCCTTCCAAAGTCCAAGTGCAGTCATTTTCTCAAGAACACAAACTTGTTTCCAGAAACAGAATCTTAATTCTCCTTAATGACTTAATTATTTTTATTAATGCATATTACTTATACTAAGCTTTGGGTTATGTGGTGACATTTTCATTTCTACATACTTTGATCCTATTATCCTCCCATTAACTTCCTTCACCCGCTTCACTCCTCATGGCGTTCCTGGTCTCTAATAGTTCTCCTTCCAATTTTGTTTCCTCTTCCCTAGAGATTCCGTAATAGAAACAGAACATACAATATTTGTCCTTCTGAGACTGGCTCATTGCTTACTATGAAGATCCTCACTTTCATTTATTTTCTTGCTATTGACACGATGTTCTACTTTATTGCTGAATGATGCTGTATTGATTATTCTACCACAGCCTGTGTGCCTATCAACAGTTGACCCAATCACTATGTAAGGATTCTAGTACCTTTCAATATTTTTATAGTAAGAATCAAATTTCATCAAGAGCTTTAGTAGAAATAAATGACATTCAAACAGTAGTGATACTTTACTTCTTTTTCCTTGTGTCTTCTATTATCAAACTTAAAAACAACAATTAGCCTTGTTATCCATCATATCTTTACTTTTTAATTAAATTGGCTGAGTCAAAACTAGAGTCAGTATCACTTGCATGTAAAAAAAAAGAGGAAAGATTGGTGTGGTGTGCATTACCGTTAAAATTACATGGTGAAGTACTCATTTTATAGTAATTCAAGCTTCTTAGGGGACAAGTGTACATTGTTCACTTTCATATTCATATTTCTTTGACAAATCTTGATCTGTTGAACATCTAGGGGAAGACCCTTGTTACAAAATGTAGCTGTATATTTTTTTCTTCACATTTCACAATGTTTCACTGAGAAATGACTCAAC
>NW_022900941.1:6194887-6234468 GCF_012274545.1 Fukomys damarensis | reverse complement strand
AAATGTTGGCAGGATTGTGGGGAGAAAGGAACCCTTCTCCATTGCTGGTGGGAGTGCAGACTGATGAAACCAATGAGGAGATCAATATGGAGATACCTCAAACAGCTGGGACTAGAGGTTCCATTTGACCCAGCCATCCTTCTGCTTGGTATCTTTCCAAAATAATTAAAAGCACCTATGTTTATAGAGGCACAGTTTGTAATAGCTAAAACTTGGAAACAGCTCATCTGCCTATCAGTTGGAAACTGGATAGAGAAGATGTGTTTTTTTCTATAAAATAGAATACTACTCAGCCATAAAGAGTGAGAAATTAGATTCATTCATAGGAAAATGGATAAATATTGAGTATATACCCCTAAGTGAAATAAATAAATCACACATGTTTAAATACCAAATAGTTTCTCTAGTGTGAAAAACTATAATAGTACATAAGATCCTAATGATATAATTGACAATGTGAAATAGGAAGAAAAGGGCTAAAGCTGTAGAAAAAGTGGGAAAGGTAGGGGAAAGGTAATAAGGGCAAAAATATGAGAAAATGAAAAAATGGAAATAAAGGTTCATAAGTGGGGAGGGGAAAAGGGGGTGAAGGGAGGGCAGGGGTAAGGGGAAAAAATAAGAACCAAGGCCTGTCATGTAAAGGTATAAGATCCCAATGATGAATGTAATTGTACTGTTTACCTAAAATGTACCAATAAACTCAATGAGAGAGAAAAAAAGAGTATTGTGCTAAATGAAATGATTCAGCCACAAAATAACAAATAATGAATGATTTAACTAATATAAGGCACATAGGCTAATACTCAGAGAGTATAATTATTCTCAGGGACTACGAGAGGAAAATAGGGAGTTATTATCTAATGGGCGCAGAGCTTCAGTTTTGCAAATCTAAAAGGGTTTTACAAATGGATACTGGTGGTGGTTACCCAAGACATGGAGGGAGAAGGGTGTAGGGGAGGGAAGGGGGATGAAAACAGGAATTAAGATGAGTTATACACGTGTACCAACTCCACAGAAGGAATTAGAATATTTTGAGAAGTTTTTTAGTCTGTATGGTCAAGAATGAGTTTTACAAACAACTTTGTTGAATTGCAATTTTCTGTATTTTTGGAAATCAGTTGTGCAAAGCATAATGGTATTTTGAACAACAACAGAAGACATATTTAACAGAATCATAAGCTTAGAGTAGGATTGAAAAATTTCTGTTATCTAATGACATTGTAGCTGTCCTTACAACACACTGCTCACATGTTTGTGATTGTTCTGATTGTGTTCAGATGCAGAGGTATTGAAGGTTTCATTACAGAGCTGCCATTCTATATAAAGGTCTATCGTGTCCAGTGCAATAACATGTTCCACGGATTTGCAACAGAAACAATCAGCTGTCCCATGAAGCCTGCACTTATCGTGCAAAATAGGAGTGGTGGCTGCAAGATGGTCCGGTTGGACTCTTTCATTTTAGAATTTGGAATGAAGAGTAAATGGACAGAGTTAAAACTCAGTCATGTCATGAAGCACATATAATCTAAACAGGCAATTTCATAATCCCACTTCTGATACTGATGTATCCTATATACTGAACATCATTTGTTTTCTGTCGCTACAAAAGAGTACTTGAGACATGATAATTTCTAAGGGGGAAACACTCTTATTTAGTGTGATAATGCTCGATGGTAAGAAGTCCACAGTATAATACTGGTGAGGTCTTCATGCTGCTTCAAGTCATGGCATCAATTGGAGGAAGGAGTGATTCAAGGAATTAAATTCAGAAGAGAAGAGGCCAAATAAGAGGGGCTTATCCCCCCTTCCAAAGTCCAAGTGCAGTCATTTTCTCAAGAACACAAACTTGTTTCCAGAAACAGAATCTTAATTCTCCTTAATGACTTAATTATTTTTATTAATGCATATTACTTATACTAAGCTTTGGGTTATGTGGTGACATTTTCATTTCTACATACTTTGATCCTATTATCCTCCCATTAACTTCCTTCACCCGCTTCACTCCTCATGGCGTTCCTGGTCTCTAATAGTTCTCCTTCCAATTTTGTTTCCTCTTCCCTAGAGATTCCGTAATAGAAACAGAACATACAATATTTGTCCTTCTGAGACTGGCTCATTGCTTACTATGAAGATCCTCACTTTCATTTATTTTCTTGCTATTGACACGATGTTCTACTTTATTGCTGAATGATGCTGTATTGATTATTCTACCACAGCCTGTGTGCCTATCAACAGTTGACCCAATCACTATGTAAGGATTCTAGTACCTTTCAATATTTTTATAGTAAGAATCAAATTTCATCAAGAGCTTTAGTAGAAATAAATGACATTCAAACAGTAGTGATACTTTACTTCTTTTTCCTTGTGTCTTCTATTATCAAACTTAAAAACAACAATTAGCCTTGTTATCCATCATATCTTTACTTTTTAATTAAATTGGCTGAGTCAAAACTAGAGTCAGTATCACTTGCATGTAAAAAAAAAGAGGAAAGATTGGTGTGGTGTGCATTACCGTTAAAATTACATGGTGAAGTACTCATTTTATAGTAATTCAAGCTTCTTAGGGGACAAGTGTACATTGTTCACTTTCATATTCATATTTCTTTGACAAATCTTGATCTGTTGAACATCTAGGGGAAGACCCTTGTTACAAAATGTAGCTGTATATTTTTTTCTTCACATTTCACAATGTTTCACTGAGAAATGACTCAACGGAAATGAGGAAACTACAACTCACAGTGGCTAGCATTCCTCATAGATCTTAAATACTTCTTACTGTTCAAGCAAGTATTAAATTCCAAGCAGGCCTTTTAACATGAAAGTAAATGCCTTTTCCATGATATCACTGTACTTTTCATACATACATACATATGTATATTTCTATATTTCTTCTGTATACTTCTTCTCTATGTATATTATTTCACATATATATATATATATTTCCATATATATATTTTTTCAAGGAGTATAACACTGAGATGGAGAACAGTATAAAGAAAGTTCTTAAGGAATGTTCTCAGGACTTTTAGGTTCCTGACATGGGCAGAAATAGAACAGTATCACACTGAGGTCAAAGGCCTCTGCTGATTTTGCAGGGAGACCAGGAGCTGCCATGACACTTGTGTTTATTCCACCTTCAGTTAAAGACAAAGAACTTTATGACCCCACCTAAATCAGATATAAAATATAGCCTTCCGAAAATGTGGGAGAATACTTTTGAGAGAAAAAATCTTTTTAAACTAGAAATAATTCTTTTCCTCATTTACATTTTCCCTTAGTTAATTCTCTAATTTTAACTGACGATATTTCCTTCTCTAGGTGCCACTAAAATCTTCTTGAATCCAATTCCTTGCATTATAAATCTAGGAACACCTACTAAGAATACTTTCCAGGCTTTTTAATGGAAAAATCATACAAAAAGACAGAATTGCTTTAATAGGTTATATATAGACTTTTGAATGGGATGAGTTACATCCTATCCTGAAAAATACAAGTTGAAGTCCCAGCACCACAGTACTCTATTTGAGAGAAGACTTTTAACGATGTTATTATGTTAAAATGATCACCGTAGAGTGTGTTCTCTATTCAGTAAGACTGGAGCCCTTATCATAAGATGAAATTGGAATACACCGAGATGAACACAGAGAAATGATCATGCAAAGATGGCATGATGTGGTGGGCATCTGTATGCAAAATAAAAAGATCCCAGGAGGAACCAAATTTTCTGATGTTTTGATGGTAGATTCCTTGTGCCTAGAATTATGAGGAATACTGTTCTATAAGCTATCTGCCCTGGGATTGCTTGTTTTGTCAGCCTTAGAAAAATCTCAGAGATGCTTATCTGCAGCTAACAGTGAAGTTTCACTTGAACATCTTTTTCTGCATTTCATGGACAGATTGCAGGCTCCTTTCCCTTCTACTATGCTGGGGCTGGTGGAACGCATGTTAGGGTAAGTAACACATCTTAACTAATATACTTTCTTCTACTATTCAGTCCTACTAATTTACAGGAAGAACAAAATATGCAAAAATGCAGTCTTTAACATTCGCCTATAGTTAAAATGGTAACTAAATTTCATCATATTCTTCTACTATAAAATCTTTAAAATAATCTAGAAAACCAAATTATTAGTATTCAATCTCATTATTTAGTATAAGAAGAGAGATATATGTTTCATTTTTAAAGAATACAAATCACCTATGAAATAAACTTTTACTCATTGTCTCTATTTCTTTAAAAAATAATTTGGTTATTTGACTGAAATGGGAGGGATTATGGAATATTTTCAAATTTCATTAAAGGCTGATGAATGGATGAAGAAAAAATTAGATGTATTTTGCTCTCTAGTATGTCAGCAGACTAAAATTAGCATTCTGCTTTGAATTGAGTGATCATGGGTAACTCTTTTAGTCTTGTAAAACTTAGATTTATTATTTAACTTGGATATGTATTGTTCCATTGTTTAAAAAATGGAGGCATATTAATTATCTGTATCCTTAAGAATTAATATAGAAGCAGTTGTTTAAGAAGATGCATATTTAATAAATCTTAAGATATTTAAGTGGTTTTTTTAAAAGTGCCCAGTAAAAAAAACAACAGAAAAGCAGAAAGTAGAATGGTTTTTACTTTTTAACTCCAAATATTCCCCTTGGATTGCAGAAATATTCAGGCAGAGACATTAGTCAGTATTCAAAATAACTGTATCAGCGATCACAATGGTGTAAAATGTCTCTATTGCATATAGTAGGTGCATTTTGGTTAATGTAGACTGAAAAAATAATGAATTAACTTGATTCAATATTAATTATTTAATATTTATTGTATGCATCCAAATGCATTCTAAGAAATGTGAATTTCAAAGCTGTAAAGACTAAAAACTAAGGCACAATATTCAGTGAAAACATAATGTAATATTTGATTCCCATGTGTAAATTTAAAAGAGAGAGAAAAGCCCTTTTGCAGTTTAGATCTGACATGATCTCCAAACCTCGAGTTTGGAAGGTAAGTGGGTTATGAGAGCATCATAGCTGACTCACTGTTAGGAGGGGGGATGATTTGGAAGAGGCATGTCACTGTGGGGTTACCTGGAGAGAGTTATCTGCCTTCCCAGCTTCCATCAGGAGGATTTCTACTTGTACTTTTGGGGGTGAGCAGCTGTCCTCGCTATGCCCCTGTGCCACGCCATCCTTGAAGCCAGCCAGCTATAATTTGAAGTGTGAACCTTTCCCTTAAATTGTGCATGTCAGCTATTGCATCTTAGCAATGAGGAAAAAGCATGATATGTGTTATTCGACCATGACGTGCGCAGAGGAAGCTGAGGCTAGTTCTAGGAAGATAAGTGAAGATGGGTAGTGTTAAGTGCTCTTGCCACTGCCTGCTAATAATTATGTACCTGGTTGCTTCCCTTCAAATACCAACGATCATAAGAATATTTAAAAGTTTACAAAAAAAGTCTGATCAAATGTGTGGTGGTCTAAAGAAATATTTCAGTGTGCACATGTATGATATGCTTGACAGATTGTCATGTTTTAGGGAAGTCAGAGATGTCTCTCTATACAATACAAACTAGTCTTACAAATGGAAAATTGGCTTTGTTCATTAATATACCCTTAGATCTTATGGTATTTTCTCCATAATAGATGCTCAAATAAAAATTGTGGGACTAATAAATGAATAGAACAACAGCTACACATGTATTCTAAATTGGTATGGTATTCTAGAAATTGTAACAAACTTTCTGGAGTCTTCCCAGTACCTTAAAAATAAGCGAATCAAAAGTAAGTCTGTCCTTTCCCATGCCCACTTCCGAAATGCAATCTTTTTCTAAGTCCTCTTTAATAAACTTCCCAACGTGGGGCTAGAGATTTAGTTTGGTGGTGCCATGCCTGCCTCTGAAGCTCAAGGTCCTGAGTTCGATCTCTGGTACAGGGAAAAAAAAAATCCTCGTTATTTTGGTGACAGAAACGTAGGGATCATCTTTGACATTAACCCACTCTATTAAGGATACACAAGTTGTATAGTATCTCAAATACATATTTAGATTCCACAGAATAGGGAAAAGGTGATATTTCTGGCCACAGTGTCATTTTCTCTGCTGTGGTTATTCATCAACATGAGCTCCCTCAATACCTTGGACAATCCCTTTGCATTCTCTGCACACCGGTGGCAGGAGGAAAGAGAAAGTACAGAGGAAACAGGTTTCTGGAAGGGTCCTACAGTTCTGCTTAAATCCCATTTGCAAGAAACAAACACATCTGCTTTTCAACAACTATACGCTAAACCATCAGTTGTTATTTTGTTGTTGTTTTCTGCACTCTTAGTTTTTCTACTTAAAAGTAATAGGAGGTCAAAGACTGTATTATGTTTTACTGCACAAATATGCCCAACATACATTTTATTTATTTTTTCTTTTTTTCTTTTTATTGAGGTTATTGGTACATCTAGGTATACAATACAATTACATTCGTCATTGGGATTCTGTACCTTTACATAATAGGTCTTGGTTCTCATTTTTCCCCTTGTCCCTGCCCTCCCTCCACCCTCTCCTCCCCTCCCCATTTACAAACACTTTATTTCCATATTTTCAGTTTCTCATATTTTTTTCCTCTCCCTTATTACCTCTCCCCCACCCTTCCCACTTTCCTTACACCTTTAGCCCTTTACTTCCTATTTCACATTATTAATTATCTCATTAGGATCCTGTGTACTTTTATAGTTTTTCACACCAAAGAAACTATTCGGTATTTCAGTTAAAGAAAATTGTAGCAATCTTATTTGCAGACAAAGTAAACTTCAAACCAACATACATTTTAGAAAACAATGCAAACAGAATTTATGTGTAGCTATTGTTCAACTCATGTATTGGTTTCACAATTAGTGAGTATCTACTATAGAGAAAACATCACAGGATCTAAGTGTTTATTAACAAAGCACATTTTCTCTTCATGGAGCTTATAAAAGGGTGATGATAAAGAATAAAGCGAAAATGCATGTACCTTCCATTGCACTGTCATGCTTCATGAAAGGCAAAGTGTTCAGGGAAAGCATGTGCAAGACAGTGATAGGACCGAGCCTCCTCAGAGGGACAGAGTCCTCCAAGCAGTGCCAGACTTGTTAATTAGTGGAATCCGTGCTGTCAGGGCGGATGGCTGAATTGTTTAAAACACACTGTTAGAGGAAACACAGGAGTAATTCAGAAGATTGTCTCATGGAGTATGGGTGCTGGTTTTATTCTGGAGAGTTCTCATCATTTTTCTGACTACAAGTGTTGGTGAAAGTCAGAGGGTTTGGAGATAATAAAATATCCCATAGACTTGCCATTCCACCACAAACCCTGCTAAAAAGGAAACTATTACAAGGTTGAGCATATCGTAATTACTCAATTCTTGCAGTTAAGTGTGCTTATGGACTACTTTATTAACAGTTCCTCAATTCATTTCTCGTTTTGTGAATTATGGTTTCTGTGGTAAAGAAAAAAAAAGCTCTGGGGGAAGAGAAGAACCTTTTTATTCCTATTTAATTCTAGGGTCTATATGTTTGTTGTTTTTGTTTTTGGTACCGGGGATTGAATTCGGGTCCTTGCACTGGCAAGGCAGGCGGTTGGAACCACTGAGGTAATCCTGCTCAGGGTCTATATGTTTTTAAGAAGAATAAACCAATATACACAAAAAAACTATCTAAATTAATGAGCCCTGCCAAATGTGGTCCAAAAGCTTACAAGTAAGTATACATTTTTATTTACAAAAACTTGAAAATAAATTATATTCATATTCATAAATCCTTAAAAATAAATTAGTAAAATCCCCGCATGGATATAATTTCCTCTTTACTCTTACTTAAACTATGAAAAATTTCCATTAAGAATTAAATGTATATTCATATATTTTATTGGACAATATTTTGAAAGAAGATAAATTTTAGTGTGACTAGCACTTTGTATTTGATGAGAAAATGGAGCACAAATTGAAATAAAATACCTGATATGAACATAATTAAGACTTCTGTGTTCTCTTTTATGGCAAAATTTTAAGTGAACATTTCTATGAATACAGGGGGAAACAAAAGAAAGGTATCTTGGGTAAAATCATGTCTTCAACCATTAAGACAACTCCTTAAGTATCAGTTTTCTCATTATACATTAATAATCATTTACACATTGATGCAATAATAATTTTTCTGAAGGGCTTAACGTTTTATAGAAAAGTAACACAGAGCTTTAGGTATAATTCTACTTACTGCTAAATAAATTTTCAATAAGAACTCTAAAACAGCTGGCTTTTCTTGAAAATAACTTACTTTTCTTTGTTTAAAGTAAGCCAGCTACAACTCTAACAATCTCAAATATTTTGATAAAAATGTCAATACTCAAATAGTCCATAAAATCATTAACTTTTTAAATGTAATATATACAGAAAAGTACACTAAAAAGGTACAATTACGAGTTTTCTTAGAGTCAAATACCCATGTAATCAGCCATTGGAGTGGGAAGAGAATAACTATGAGTGGGCTTCACCACGTCATACAATGAAACATTACATGGACAAAGGTAAGCGCCTCCTTTAAAGTTCATATAAATGCTGCCATATCACTCTATACAAAATTATGTGTCTGAATGTTTTTTGTGTCAGTGTTAATTCATGAGTTTCATCGTGTTGCTGCATAGGATGTAGGGTGGTAAAGTCTTTGGATAGGTATTATTTCATTTAGTGCATGCACCTAATATAATCTGTGTTCTATGATGTTAGTGAAGTTTGGGGTTATTTCAAAGAGCCATTATTCATAGTGACTCTTGAATATTCTTGTGTGTGCATGTATTAAGTGAATACGTATATCGAAGTTTCTTTTCTTAGACATTAGCTAAATAAGTGATTTGTATACTCTTTGTGTGGCTGTAGTTGAGTAGTACAGCACGTGCCTAACATTCCCCAGGGTATAGGTTCAATCCCCCATTCCAGGAGAAGGAGAAAGGAAACTTTCCATTCTCACCGCACCGACAAGTTGGGCAAATCCCAGTTGCTTCATATTTTCACTAATGTTTGGGTATGCAACCATTTTAATGAGACTATACTGAAGAATAATGCAGCTGCATGTCTTTCCCAGTCTTGTGA
Organism: Fukomys damarensis; assembly: GCF_012274545.1. Classification (NCBI taxonomy): domain Eukaryota; kingdom Metazoa; phylum Chordata; class Mammalia; order Rodentia; family Bathyergidae; genus Fukomys; species Fukomys damarensis. The sequence goes on along the minus strand of NW_022900941.1, from coordinate 6,225,360 downwards.
GTCATCCGAGTAGCTTCTGTTTACAGTCTATTTAAAAATTTGGTTACTTTTTTTGTATTTATCTTTTCCACTATTATTGATCTGGGAGTTCTTTGCAAGTTCTAGATGCAAAGTTTTTGTCATATATCTGTGTCAAAATACTTTTCTTCCAATTTACGGCTTGATTTTCATATCTGAATTTCATCCTTTGATAAAATTAAGTATTGTAAATTTTAAAATGAGACTTTTTGACTTTTTCCCTAAAGGCAGAAGATTTAACATTAGATCTGAGAGTTTATCTGCCTAGTTACAGTCAAGAAGAACACTTCTTCATTTGCCAATAAAAGCTTTACAGTAAGTCCCCAAATTGCAAATAAATTCCAAGGATGTTTGTAAGTTTCATTCATTTGTTGACAAAGTGAGTCTTACTCAACACTGACACAACAATACAATGCAAAGCTTTAAAAAACACTGCACACACAAAACTACTGTGAGTAAATGGCTTTACTTTTGCAATCACAGTAAAATGTAGAGAAAGCACAGGGCAGCACAACTGAGACACTGTCTGACACACATAGGAGCTACTTCCAGGTTTTTCGTATCAGTGAAAGTTCACAACTCACAGGTTTGTAAATGGGGCCTTACTGTAATCTCTTATCCACATGAAGATCTATGGGTGTTTTTAGCACCACATTCATCTCATTACCGAAGGAAGCATTACAGTCTGAGTACTTCGGGGAATGAGTACTTCATTTCTGAGTACTTCAAGCAAATGATATTAGATAATGGCCAACGAGATTAATAAAAGTTATGTAGCTGCACATATCCTTGCACAGAGCAGAGAACGTGCCGCGTGTCCTGACATGCACGTTTTACTTGAACAGAATGAACAGCTGGGGCCGTAGTCATCAGGCTTAGTAACACCAAGATGGTGAATAATACTCTGACCACAAGGAGAGAATGTAAGTGGCTTGTGTTAAATGTTTTGTGGGTTGGCAGGGAACTGAAAACCTTTACTCTAGAGCAAACAAGAATTGCAACTAACTCTCTTTAAAAGAAGGCTGTTTGGTTGGAAGACCCTTTCTAAAAAAAATGGAAAGTTGAGAGACACCTTCTGTTGAGGCTGAGATGACAGGGCATTGCTTAGACTGGCCGTCATGGGAGACGTGGGAGGATTCCAGGTCACAGGTGCAGAACCTTCACTGTGGACTTTTTCAAAAACAGAACAAACCCCCATCCTTGTGCTCTCAGACCCTCCTTCTCCCCTTTTGGCAGTCTTCAACCTGTTATCTCTTTGAATTTAACGATGATGGAAATTGTGTATAAAAAGAATCATACAATAGGTAATGTTTTGTGTTTATCTTCTTTAGCTCTGTGGAATGTTTTAAAGGTTCCATCATTCCTTTTATTTATGAATAATGTTTTTATGTTTTGTTTGTCCATTTAGCTAATAATTGCAAAGAGTATTGAGGGAAAAATAATTTGGACTGTGCCCATCTTTGACTAGTATGAATAACGCTGCCCCAGATACCCATAAATGAGTTTCTAGACACCTATTTTTAGTTATTTTAGAAATATGCCTAAGAGAATGGGTAGGTCATATGTTAACTGAATGACAGTTTATCAATTGTGAGACTATTTTGCAATAGAACCATTTCATTTTGCATTCTGTGCAGCAATGTGTGTTCCAGTTTTTCTGTTTTTGTGAACTCTTACCTCTATTTTTTCTATTCAAAAGTCTAGCCATCTTAGTATACGTGAAACTGTATCTCATTGTGGTTTTAATTATATTTACTCAGTGATCCATGACATTGAACAAATTCTCATATTCTTTGGGTCATTTCCATATCTTCCTTGGAGAAATGTCTGTTAAAGTTCTTACTTCATTTTAATGTGGTGGCTTTTCAAATTTGAAGTGTAAGAATTCTTGATATATTTATTCTAGATATTGAACTTTATCGCATATATCATTTACAATCATTCTTCCACTATATAGTTTATATTTTCACTTTCTTGATAATGTCCTCTGATGAAAAGTTTCTAAATTTGATGGTCCATTTATTTTTATTTTATTATCCATTCTTTTAGTGACAAATATAAGACTCTGCTTATAGGGCTGGCAATTTAGCTCAGTGGCACCACACCTGCCTCATAAGCAAAAAGATTCAATTCAATAATAATAATAAATAATAATAACAATAAAGAATCTACTGATAAATATGAGATCCGAAAGATTTACAATATTTTCTTTTGAAAACTTCATAGTTTTAGCTTTCTTATGTTGATTGTTTATCTCTTCTGATTTAATTTTTATGTATAGAATGAGATAAGGGGTCAAAGTCATTCTCTCACATGTTATTATGCAGTTATCCCAAAAGTTTTTGTGATCCTTGAGTTGGCCATAATGTTTGTGTTTTTTTAAAATTATTATTCTTGTTTCCGTTTGACTGATCTATACTTTGATTCTCATTTGGAAAATTATATTTTATGCTCAATTTTGCAATTGGGGATGATGAATACACCAATTTTTTTCTTTTATACTAATATTTTACTGTTTATTTCTCATCATTTCACACAAATTTGAGAGTTTGCTCTCTTATTCTTGATAAAGGTCATTAAATTTTTGATAGACATTTCATTGAATTACTAGGTTTCTTTTGTGATATTGCTGTTTTAACAGTGTTATTTATCAATGAGTATGTGATGTCACCTGATTTAAATATGTATTCTTCATTTCATTTCTGCCATAATTTTCAGGGCAAAAGTTTTACATATTGTTGATTAAATTTAGTCCAGATATTTGATTCTGGATATTATTGTAAATAGAAGTGCCTACTTAATTTTCTATTGAGAATGTTCATGGATGATCATCTAGAACACAAGGGCATTTTCTGTGTATTTTGTACCCAGAATGTATATATTAGCTCTAACAATATATTTGTGGATTCTTTGGAATTTTTAATATATAAATTTACATTATCTATAAAAAGTAATAGTTTTACTTACTTTCTAGTGTGCATAGTTACTTATTTTTGTCCTGTGTAGGACAGCAAGTAAAATATTTAATAATGGTGGACAAAATAGATATCCATATTTTCTTCCTTATTTAGGGATATACTTTCAATTTTTCCAAATTGAGTATGATATTAGTCGATTTTTAATAAACCTTATGCATGATCCTTGGAAAACTGCCTTCTATTCATATATTATTGTGTGTTGTCAAATAATTTGGGGAAATGAACTGAAGTATTATTTTTTTGAAAACATCCTTTCCTTTATTGTTATATATAGTTCTGCATAATTTTCTCCTATTGAAATTCTCTTGTATAATTAGGATAAATATCATTTGATTATGTCAAAGGAATCTCCAATGTGCTAATTTTCTGGGGGGGGTGGGTACCGGGGATCAAACTCAGGACTTTGCGCTTTCGAGGTAGACATGGTGCCACTGAGCTAAATCCCCAGCACCTTTAAAATGTGCTTTTGATTCAGTCCTCAAATATTTTGTTGAGAATGTTTGTGTCTATATTAATAGAAGCACAGCCCATAGTCTATTTTGTTCAGGCATTCTTGTCAGAATTTAATATCAAAGTGATACTAGCCTCCTAGAATAAGGTAGAAAGTGTTGCTGTCCAAACTATTTACTGGAAAAGTTTGCATAGCTTTAGTACTGAGTCCTCTGCAATTTGTCTACAGAATTCACCAGCTCAATGCATTTGCTTCTGGACTTTTGTTAATTGCTGGATTTTTTTATCATGAATTCAAAGTCTTAGTTGTTAGACTGCTGAAATTTTTAATTTCCTTTTTATTTGGTTTGGATTTTTGTGATTTTCTTGACTTCTTTAGTATTTATTTGTGGTATCATCTAACTTTTTTTTTTTCCTTCTAAAATTTTGCCTAGCTAAAATTTTTCTGTATTTTTGTTCTTTAAAAGAAATAACTGTTAGACCTTTTCTTCCTATTGTGGGAAGTTGTAGAGGAAAGGAACCAAGGGGAAAGAAAAAATATCAGATAGGGAAAAGATGGAAACAAAGTCTTTGTAAATAGTGAAGGGTGGAGGTGGTAAAGGGAGGGCAAGAGAATAGGGAAAAAAATAAGAACAAAGATACATCATGGAAAGGTACAAGATACCAATGATGAATGTAAATGCAATATATACCTAAAAGTTACCAACAAATTCAATGAAAAAATAAGTAACATTTACTATTGTTGATTTGTTCTTATGTTTATTGCACTTATTTCATTCATACTGTACTACTTTCATTTATTGCTGTCTTTGTGTTTAGTTTTGTTTTTATTTTTACTTTTTTGCAAAACCTGAAGGTTTTAATTCAGTATGTTATTTAGAGATATTCCATATTTTTAACATAGATGTTTACAGTTTTAAACTCCCCTAGAGCACTGCTCTTACCACATGTCAAATTTTTTGACTTTGAAGTGTATTTCCTCTACTTTCTTACCATATCTTTGACAAGTACTATAATTGTTGTAAACAACATATAGATATTTATGTAGTCCATTTTCCAATCTTTTATAAATAGAAAATGTAATTCATTAACCTGCAGTGATGACTAAAAATCAACATTTCTACTATATTTCAGTTAGACTTTTACATGACTTATCCCATTTTTCTTCCTAATACTTTCAAAGGGACCTTTTTTTGTCTTTGTTTAATCTTCTGTAGCATAATTTGGATTCCTTTTTCAGTTATATTGTTTATACATGTTAGCTATTTTCCTAGTCATCACTGTGGACAATATAATCAATATTCTAAATTTATACTAATCTACTTTGGCTTGATACCAACTTATCTTCCATAGCATAAAATGGTTCTGCTTCTTTTTTTTTGGTGGGGGGGACTGGGGATCAAACTGGGGACCTTGCAGGTGGAGGCATCATTGAGGAAATCCATGGTCCCCATAGTAGTTCTGCTTCTAACCAACTTCCTAACCAACTTTGATTTTACTGTCATAAACCATTAATTTACAATCCAATGCCTATATATGCAAACTATTATTTTGTAAGACTTGTATTTTAAGTCATATGGGAAATAAAGAAGAATTTATAAGCAAATACACTTATACTTAGTTTTATATTTACATTTGCAGTTGTCTTCGTAAGAACTTTATTTCTTAGTTAAGCTTCAAATTACTGAATGATATCTTTAGTTTGGTCATGTTTTGTCGGACAGATGAACCAGAAGGAAATTTCCTTGGAGTTCATATATCTGGAAATGTTTTAATCTGTCCTTTATTCTTGAAGGATAGTGTTCCCACATGGAATCATGAAGTGGCTTTCCTTGTTTTTCCTTTTCCTAAATGTAGTATCCAGCTCCCCTTCTTTCTGGTCCTTAGAGCTTCTAATGAAAACTTATCTACTAAACAGATTCAGGATCCTTTGTATGTGACAAATTGTCCCCATCTTTCTGTTTGCATTCAATTTGGCTCTGAGCACTTTGATGAGAACGTGTCTGTGCGCGAGTCTTACTGTGAATACCACACGCCACATTCGTTGAACTCCTTGGAGATGTAATTCCTCCATCTAACTTGGAAAGTTTTAGTCACTATTTCTTCTTCCCGTGGTATCCATAATGAAAATGTTGGTATGCTTTAGATTGCTCCATAGGCCCCCCTAGGATCTATTTTGTTTGTTTTACTTGTTTATTTGTTTCATTATTTTTTTTTATTTGTGTTCCTCAGACTATATAATTTCATTTTCCCCTAGGTGCATTTTCTTTCTTCTGCCTCATGCAATCTGATGTTGAAAATATTTCACACATTTTTCATATTCACAATTAGATTTTTAGGCTCCAGAATTTTTGTTTGATTAGTTTTACATAAATTACATTTCTTATTCAATCTTTCTATTTGTTCCCTGTCTTTCTGATGGCTTTTATTTCTTTGTCTTTCACTTCTCCACATATTTAGTGTAGTTACCATAATGTCTTTTCTACACAAATTTAATATTTACCTCAATTTTTCTCTGTCTTGTTTCTCTGTCTCAACTTATGAATAGACTTTCCTCGCTTGCTCTTTGTATGCATTAGTATTTTTTTAAACTCAACTTTTTAAATATTTCAATATGACAACAGGATATCACATTTTCCCTTTTCCCCCTAATTATTATTGTTTATATATGAGAGCTGTAGTCATTGATTTGCTAGTAGCCTTCAAAATCTATTTTGCACCAACTATAAATTTTATGTATGGTGAATAAAGTCTCTGCTCTGTTATTTTTGACCTGATTAACATTTCATTGGACAGACATTTCTTTTAATGCTTGTACCTTAAAATAAGGGAACAAATTAAAAATAAAGATGTTCAATCTCTTTAAATTCTCTTACTTAACCTAGTGTAGAGGAATGTGCTCTAGCATGAGCAGTTTAAAGACTGGCTCACCCATGGGAAGACTCCCAAGTGAGTTATCAAGCAGATTAAAATAGGCATCTCATAGTTTTGGAGATCAAAGTCCTTCTCACCCACTCTGAAAGCAGTGGTATAGGCTGCCATATAGAGTGGCATGTCAAAATCAACCAAACATGAGCCGGGCATGGTGGCACATGCCTGTCAATCCAGCACTCAGGAGGCTAAGGCAGGAGAATCTCTGTGAGTTCAAGATCAGCCTGGGCTACATAGTGAGTTTCAGGTCAGTTTCAACTACATAGTGAGACCCTTTCTCAAAAATAAAATAACCCCACCTCAAAAATTAACCAAACTTTACCACCTATCTATCCACCCCTGCTTTGGAGGCCACAGCTATTTAAGTAGTGTAGACAAAAATGTGTGTATTTCTTTGTCTTGTGTTAGTTTCAGTCAATGACAAAAGGCTCAGAAGAGATGTGGTGAGGTTGCTATTCAGTCCATTTCCACAGTGAACCTTTGGGCTTTTGTTTTGTTTTATTTTGTTTTGAGATAGTGTCTCACTATGTAGTTGAGACTGCCCTGGAACTCACTATGTAGTGCAGTCTGGTCTCAAACTCACAACAATCCTCCTGCCTCAGCCTTCTGAGTCCTGGGATTACAGGCATGTGCCACCACGCCCCCCTCCTTTAGGCTGTTATAGAAGAATTTGACCAAAGTTGGTTTGACTTCATAAAATTCATTCTCATATTCTCAACAAAACACTATTAAAATATTATCAAAGCTCATGTCACATGTTTAAACTTCTTAAGCACACTTTATAAAAATCTCATTACCAGAATTCCAATTTATAATCCAATACTTTGAGGTCTGGGTGACAATCATTCAAAAAATTAAGTTTTAACTAAAGGGTGGTAAGATATTTCTACAAATAATTAAACATTAATCAATTCATTGATACTTTTAATATTTAAATAATTTATAATATTGTGATACACTTAGATAATAATGCATGTCTTTTTTAATTAAACTCTATCAATTTAAGAAGATTTTAAGATACAATGCTGGGTGGGCGCCATTGCTGCTCCTCCAACATCAGGAAAGTGAGATTTGGGAAAGCAGCTAGGACATCAAATCTCCCTCCAGCCTGCCTGGGTCCAGTCCGGGGGGTCAGGTAGCTGTGCCCTCCCCTGCAGGTGATGCCATTGCTGCTACAGTGCCAGGAGGGTAGCCATGCGGGCGCTGCTGAGCACTCCCACCCCCTGCTCTCAGACCGCCTGATTGTGCCAGTCCTTGGACCCACTCCACAGAGGCATAGCTGGTTATAAAGGGTAATTTTCTGAGCTCCCAAATTTGAACATCCTTAAAGAAGGGATGGGGGAAACCTGTAGTAGAACTTTCTGGAGTTCAACCCTGCAGGAGGTCAGGGAGCTCAATTTAGGCCTTGCAGCCTGAGGTCAGTCTGCATTATGGGGATCTGCCATAGGCTAGCTGAGATAGGGGGATTTTGTTCTGCACATAATGTGTATTATGACAGCAGAGATATAGTCTGAAAGAGGCCTTTCAAAGTCATTTTTTTGTCCTTTTGTTTCTCATTCCACTCTGTAAATTATTTTTTCTGTCCTCTTTCACCAACTGAGTCTTTGCTCCACCACATTGTCCCTCATCTCCCTTTCTGTTTGTGTTCCTGCCCTGACTCAGATTTCTTCTTTTAGCATATTTTTTCTTTTTTCTTAATGTTTTTTTTTCTATCATTGTGGCTCACTCAAGGATCAGTAGTTTCAAGGGAAAGTGAGCCCCTATTGCTGTTATGGGGATATATTCTTGTCCTTATACTTGCACTCTGGCTATCCCTTTTGAGTTTAACAGTTTCCTGAAGATTGTGCATTCATTCTGTGTCCTCTGGATTCACTTGAAACCTTCTGCAGTTCTTTTACTTATCTACTCTTCTTGTCCTAACTCTATGTAGACCCCCATCCTAAGTGGTAAATATGCTATGTTGAGGAGTTTGTTCACTGAAAACATATTTTGAGCTGCTTCTTGATTTTAATTTAATTCACATTATTTAAAGGTGATAGACTAATGACTACTACCACAAGCGGTCAATTTGCAAGTAGTGACTGATCCTATTGTGTTGCTGATTGTATTGATTGGGATAAAAGATAGGGATTGATTTGACAAGTGGTTTTCTCTGATATTGTGAAAATGAGAATGTCTATAAGTCATTAGAGAATCAGAAGCTAAAACGCAATGATATCAGGAAGATTTAATATGCCAGAGATTGAATCAAGGACAACACAACAGCAAAAATAAAAATGAGAAAACACTTAACCAAGACACAAAGACAGACTTCCAGTTCACCAATGGCAAACACTAGGGCAAAGGAGGATGAAAAGCCTGATAGAGAACCTCCACGACACTCATAACTCACAGCACAGGAAGTAACGAAACTGATCAAAGTCTAGAAAAATTCAAAACAGAAATAATTTCCCAGATAACCATAGAGATAGTGAGCAAAATGAAAGTCATGATTCGAGAATCTAGACCAGAAACTAACAAAAAAATAGATGAGCTCAGAACTATTATAAAAGCCATGAAGGCCCAACATAAGAAAGAAATGGAAAAAATAAACACCCAACATAGGAAAGAAATGGAATCCATAAAACAGATTCAAACAGATATCCAGGAAATTAAACACTCTATTGAAAGTGTACACAACAGAATAAAAGAATGCAAAGATAGAATCTCAGATATAGCAGACAGGATCTCAGACAGTAACTGTGAAAAGAGAGGTTTCTTAAAAACAGTAAGGGATCATGAGAAATCGATCCAACAACTCCTAGATGATGCAAAGAAGAATAACATAAGACTGGTAGGAATCCATGAAGTAGCAGGAGAGAGTGCAAATGACTTAAAAAAGCTGTTCACAGATTTAATGACAGAAAACTTCCCAAACAGAAGGGAAGAATTAGACATAAAAATAAGTGAGGCATATAGAAGTCCAACTAGCCACGATCAAAAAAATCTACACTTAAACATATAATAATCAAGATCCCAGAAACCCAACAGAAGAACAAAATACTACAAGCAGTAAAAGAAAAGAAACAAATCACACGCAAAGGAAAGCCCATCAGAATCATAGCAGACTCTTCAACACAAACCCTCAGGTCAAGGAGAGCCTGGAGTGAGGTATTTCAAGTCCTAAAAGAAAACAACCTCCAACCTAGAATGATGTATCCTGCTAAACTCTCTTTCAAAATGGATGGGGAAACAAAATACTTGCATGAAAAAGAACAACTGAGAAACTTCATGAATATCAAACCATCACTACAAGGAATTCTAAACAATATCCTAGAAAAAGACAATGAAGATCACAACACCATGAGACCCAACAGAGCAAATCAAACATTCAAGGCAAGAAACTGAAAGGAGAAGGCAAAAAATTAAAAAGAGCCAACAAAAGAAAAATAACATGACAATAAGAAGTCAGTACATATCAGTACCATCCATGTCAATGGCCTCAATTCACCAATCAAGAGAAATAGACTGGCAGAATGGAATAAGAAGCAAAATCCAACAATATGTTGTATACAAGAAACACACCTAGTACAAAAAGAAGCCCATAGACTGACAGTGAAAGGGTGGAACACAATTCTCCACATGACAGGAGCCCAGAAAAAAGGAGGGGTAGCAATCTTATTCACAGACAAAGTAAATTTCAAACCAAAACTGATTAAAAGAGACAAAGAAGACCACTACATCCTTGTAAAGGGAAGAATTCAAGAGGAAGAGATGACAATCATAAACATATATGCACCAAATATAAATGCCCCCAACTATATAAAACAAATATTAAGTAACATGAAAAAGCAAATAAGCATTAATACAACTGAAGTGGAGGATCTAAATACCCCACTATCACAGATAGACAGATCATCTAGGCAGAAAAACAGCAATGAAATACAAGAACTGAGCCAAGCTTTTGAACTCATGGACTTATTAGACATCTATAGAATGTTCCATCCCAGAAAATCAAATATACATTATTTTCAGCTGCACATGGGTCATTATCCAAGATAGATAACATACTAGCTCACAGAATGGTTTGAATAAATGCAAAAGAATCAAAGTTACTCCCTGTACATTATCAGATCACAGTGCAATAAAGCTGGAGATCAATAATATAAGAAACCGTACAAACTTCACAAACACATGGAAATTGAACAACAGTCTCCTGAACAATCAATGGGTCATAGAGGAAATTAAAGAAGAAATCAGACAGTTTTTACAAATAAACAAAAATGCCAATACAACATAGAGGAATCTATGGGACATAATGAGAGCAGTTCTACATGGAAAATTCATAGCACTGAATGCTCACTTAGAATTGATAAACCCTTAGCCAACCTTATCAAAGTAAAGAAAGAAAGAGCTCAAATCCATGTCATGGGATATGAAAAAGGTGAAGTCACAACTGATTCCACAGAAATCCAAAGGATCATTAATACCTACTTTGAGAACGTGCAATCTAATAAAATGGAAAACACAGAAGAAATTGACAGATTTCTAGGTACTTATGAATTATCAAAGTTGAACAAAGAAGATACAAACATTTTAAACACTTCAATTACAATCAGTAATATTGAAAATGTAATTAAAAAGGTGAAGTCACAACTGATTCCACAGAAATCCAAAGGATCATTAATACCTACTTTGAGAACGTGCAATCTAATAAAATGGAAAACACAGAAGAAATTGACAGATTTCTAGGTACTTATGAATTATCAAAGTTGAACAAAGAAGATACAAACATTTTAAACACTTCAATTACAATCAGTAATATTGAAAATGTAATTAAAAACCTACCAACAAAGAAAAGCCCAGGTCCTGATGGATTCACTGCTGAATTTTACAAGACATTTTGAAAAGAACTACTGCCATTACTCTTCAAACTTTTCAATGAAATTGAAAGGGAAGCAATACTTACAAATTTATTCCTGGAAGCAAGTATCACTTTGATTCCCAAACCAGGGAAAGACTCTACTAAAAAAGGAGAACTACAGGCCAATCTCCTTAATGAATATAGATGCAAAAATACTGAATAAGATACTAGCAAGCAGAATACAGAGGCTCATCAAGAAGATCATACATCCTGACCAAGTCGGTTTTATTCCAGGCATGCAAGGATGGTTCAACATATGTAAGTCAATAAATGCAATACACTATATTAACAAAGTAAAGGACAAAAACCACATGATCCTCTCAATAGATGCAGAAAAAGCATTTGACAAAATCCAAAACCCATTCATGAGAAAAACCCTGCAAAAAATTGGAATAGATGGTCTATATCTCAATTTAATAAAGGCTATCTATGAAAAACCAATAGCCAAAGTCATATTAAATGGCCCAAAACTGAAAACCTTCACATTAAAATCAGGAACAAGACAAGGATGCCCACTTTCACCACTCCTCTTTGATATAATTCTGGAAACATTAGCCATAGAAATTACATAAGAGAATGAAATTAAAGCAATAAATATAGGAAAGAAAGAAGTCAAACTGTCATTATTTGCTGATGCTATGATATTCTACATTGAAGACCCAAAAAGCTCCACTAAAAGACTTCTGGACTTAATTGACACTTTTAGCAGAGTTGCATGATACAAGGTCACCAACCAAAAATCAATAGCCTTTTTGTACACAAATAACACACTCACTAAGAGATAAATTAGGGAAACAATTCCTTTCACGATAACATTAAAAAAATGAAGTATCTAGGAATCAATCTAACAAAAGAAGCAAAAGATCTCTACACTGAAAACTACAGCACTCTGAAAAAAGAAATCGAAGAGGATATAAAAAAATGGAAAGATATCCCCTGCTCCTGGGTAGGAAGAATCAACATAGTGAAAATGGCCATACTTCCAAAACTGCTATGCAGATTCAATGCAATGCCAATTGAAATTCCAACAGTATATTTCACAGAACTAAAAAAAAAGAATCCAAAAATTCACTTGGAACCATAAGAGACCTAGAATAGCAAAAGCCATCCTAAGCAACAGACACATGGCAGTGAGTATAACAATTCCCAATTTGAAACTATACTACAAAGCCACTGTGATAAAAACAGCATGGTACTGGCAAAGAAACAGGCCTGATGATCAGTGGAACAGATTGGAAGACAGATGTACTCAGCTACCTCATCTTTGACAAAGGAGCTGACCATTCTCAGTGGAGGAAAAATAGCCTCTTTAATAAACGGTGTTGGAAAAACTGGATGTCAACCTGCCAAACATTAAAACTAGACCCTTATCTTTCACCATGCACTAAATTAAAATCCAAGTAGATTAAAGATCTAAATATTAAAACAGAATTAAACTTGCTGGAAGATAAGTCAGGCAGAACTCTGGAAGACACTGGCATAGGAAAAGACTTTATGAACAAATCCTCAGTAGCACAGCAACTAGTGGAAAGAATCAACAACTGGGATCTGATCTTATTAAAAAGCTTCTGCACTGCAAAAGAAGCCATCAAAAGAACTAAGAGACAACCTACAATGTGGGGAAAAATTTTTACCAGCTGCTCCTCAGACAAAGGACTATAATCTAGAATATATAAAGAACTCAAAACAATCAGTACCCCCCAACTAGAAAGACCCAATTCAAAAATCAGCATCTGAAATGAACAGACATTTCTCAGACAAAAAAGTAAAAGTAGCAAGTAAATATATGAAAAAAAGTTCCACATCACTGCTCATTCGAGAGATGTAGATGAAAACAACACAGAGATTCCATCTCACCCCACAAAGAATGGCTGCTATCAAGAAATCACACAATAACAAATGTGGGCGGGATTGTGGGGAGAAAGGAACCCTTCTCCACTGTTGGTGGGAGTGCAGACTGGTGCAACCACTATGGAAATCAATATGGAGATACCTCAAAGAGCTGGGACTAGAGGTTCCCTTTGACCCAGCCATAGCTCTGCTGAGTATCTTTCCAAAAGAAGTAAAAGAATAATATTGCAGTGATATATACGCACCTATGTTTATAGCAGCATGGTTAGTAATAGGTAAAATTTGAAACAGCCCATTTGCCTGTCTGTTGGATACTGGATAAAAAAGAAGTGGATTTTCTATAAAATGGAATACTACTCCACCATAATGAATAAAAAATTTGAGTCATTCATAGGTAAATGGATACATTTTGAGGATATACTACTAAGTGAAATAAATAAGTCACACATGTGTAAATACCGAATAGTTTCTCTGGTGTGAAAAACTGTAATAGTACACAAGATCCTAATGAGATAATTAATTATGTGAAATAGGAAGAAAAGGGCTAAAGGTGTAGGGGAAGTGGGAAGGGTAGGGGAAAGGGAATAAGGGAAAAGAAAAAAAAAGAGAAGATGAAAAAATGGAAATAAAGTGTTTGTGAATGGGGAGGACAGGTGGGGGTGAAGGGAGGGCAGGGACAAGGGGAAAAAATGAAAACTGCGACCTGGCATGTAAAGGTACAAGATCCAAGTAATAAATATAACTGTACTGTATACCTATAATGTACCAATAAACTCAATAAAAAGAAAAAAAAGGATACATTGCAATCTGTGGAAGATCCCTTATTCAATTAGAACAAGTTTATCCACTTTGTCACCTTATTAGATGCATTTAAGATCTTATCTGTAGATCATGTAGTTATTTATTGCTATCCCGAGGAACAGAAATAGGAAACATGAAAATAGCAAAAGAAGTAAGACAATCACATTATTTAAATTACTCTTGCTCTGTACAACTAGGAATTAATTAATCTGAGGTATCACCAAGGAGCTGTTGAAAAAAATCTTTAAATTGCCTTCTCCAGGGATGCATCCAATATTTTGTCTTTCTAATTATTCAAAGACAACTCAAGGGAAAATTTTCTCAAACACGTGTGTTCATCTTAGCTCGTGAATCAAATTAGATGAACTGGGCAGCATCGCATGTACCCTAAGTATAGGCATGTCACGGAGGTGACACATTTTCTGGCTCTTCCTCAGGCATCTGGTAAGTACCGTGGAGCAAGATGCAGGCACTAGAATATGGGACATTTCCTGTTCTGTTATGTGACCCATGCACATTGCTTCTCTCCCACATAAAGACCTTGTTCATCAAGGAGCTTCAAAGTGGTGGCTAAGCACAAAAATCTACAAAAGTCTTAATACAGGAAAGAAAAATACAGCACATCCTCAAATTCCTTACCGCAACAGGACCAAGTCAGGAATTCATTTTTATCAGTTCCTCCTACCAGCGTTCAGTCTAGATATTCTTTACACAAAGTCAGCACTTAACAGAGTTAATTTACTTGCCTTGACCTTTTGTCCAAGGGATTGGAGTCATTACTTAATGCTCTTCACTCCGTCCTTGATGCACTTTGCCTCCTTACCATACAGGAAGAAAAATCAAGAGATTATTTCCATGAGTCCCCTTTGTATTCTTGATTATTAAAATTTTTGTAGCAGAATCATCTTTTTAGATAAGAGTCAATTAGTCTACCTATATGTTAATTCATTTGATGTTTAGTTTACTGGCCACTACATATCCCAAAGAACTTTGTGATAAGCATAGATTCAGGTACGGTGGTACTCAAAAATATATATTCCTCTTGAAATGTATATTCCAATTTGACACAGGCTGAATTTTAGTGCACGATGCATCATTTCTGCAAGAAGTAGAGGAAAGATGATGTGGGAATTGAAATAGGCATTCTCATTTTTTGGAAACATCTCCAACTCAAAGATGTTGATAAAATAAGACTATTACATCTAGGAGGACACTGAATTTCACAGGTTGCACCAAATGAGTGATTCAGATTGATTTTATCTGAACACTTTGAAGTTCCACTGATTTTACATGGAAGTGATGTGGGAGAGGAGAAGTGGTCCCTGCCAGGATTTGATCCCCTGCACAAACTCTAATCTCATGAGGCTGGGGTGGGGCCTTCTGGCTGTAGACTACGACACTAAATAATACAGTCTCAAGCCTTTACCACAATGGATAAAAGAATGACTGTATAACATGTAATGCTGTAAAGGAGGACCAAGGCAACAAAGTGGAATTTTAATAAATCAGTCCCTGCCCAAAAGACTGTTTTCTGTGAAAGGAAGTCTAATTATATAATGAGTTATTGTTGAGACTTCCAGTAGTGGATGAACAATTTAAAATATGTTTAATTTCCAGAAATAGCCACACGTATTTCTTTCGGCTTAGGTAGAGCGTTATTATTATTTTGCTTTAAAGCTCTCCAGGAGTTTCCTTTATCGATTGAGGGAAAAGAACTATTGGGCTAGAAGAGGATTCCAGCACCATATTTGAATTGGCAGCTTTGTCCACAATGCAAAGATGACTGTATGAGAAATAATTAAAGTCACAAAACCGGCCCCCTTCTCCAAAGGAAAGGCAGAAGTCAGTTAGCAGCACATGTGATGTATTTTAAACCCCGAAGCCTGACAAATGCCCTGAGTGACCGGTTTCTTGAGTATGTTAAGAAAAGGCACAACACAAGTAATTTAAATGTACTGAAATTTACATCTCATCTATGAAAGTAATTTGACAGAGTTCTTAAATTTTACAGTAATATGAGCATTTTTTATGCTATTACCAATAAGTTGTCACACTGAAATACTCATTAAAAATTAAGTCAGTATCACTAAAGAAAAGACAGAAAGAAATTCCTTTATTTCATCTTTACCAAAATCTTTAGAATGAGAAATAAGATTAAAATTTTTAAAATGAAGGAAATAATAGATGTGTGTGTGTGGGGGGTTA
Source organism: Fukomys damarensis (assembly GCF_012274545.1). Classification (NCBI taxonomy): domain Eukaryota; kingdom Metazoa; phylum Chordata; class Mammalia; order Rodentia; family Bathyergidae; genus Fukomys; species Fukomys damarensis. Next base: position 6,209,223 of record NW_022900941.1, on the reverse strand, counting down.
ATTAAAATTATTATAAATTAAAATAATTGTGCTATTCTGGATGTAGCTAAAGGAAATTTTAAATTCGCTAGCATTTAAAATATTTTATTTGTATCGCTTCTAGGCCTTTTGGCTAAGATCAAGTGTAAAATATTTTATTTGTGATAGCTTGTCTTTCTAAAGATGTAGTTATTTACATAGCCAATTTTGTTTTAACATTCTTAATCTCGAAAGAGAACTTTTAAAGACTCAAGCCTAGCGAGACGAGGCGCCACCTCTTTTGAGCAGGGAGAACCCAGAAGGCAACCTGCACCATCTTAATGTGATAAACAAGTCAGCCGGTGAGGTGTGTAGTCACATATCCTGTCCCCAGCTTTAGACCAGTGAAAACATAGTTACCTAGCTTTCAGGATCCCTGTAGCATACTCGGAGTGGGCAACGTTTGCACATTGCTTCATTTCTACTGCCCTGGACATGAGGTTGTACACAGAGCTCACCTGTCCTGAATTCGTACAGCCTCAATCCCTCTCAAAGTAATTGAGTCAACCCTATTCTGTAAATCAGTATCTTAAACTATGAATTCTGTAGGGTAATAATCATTGGAAATGTAGCAGTTTACATGGAAACATGTATTGGTTTTAATTTTTTCCTGAAAATTTATAATGAGAAGCATTGAACAACTTTGGGTTTTTTTCCCACCAATTTTTCTTTTTCACAAATTCCAATAAATGAACTCTTCTTCAGGGCTATATTAATAGAGACAAATACTCAGTTCACTTTTAATTTTCTTCCTTTTTGGTAATTTATTCATTGTTTGAAAACCTAATCACTGAAAACCATTAGCCCTTCAAGTTGGTTGACTTAAATTCTGCATAAAGCATCTCAGGCCAGTTAATAGCTAGAGCTAAGAAAGCCATTTGGAAATTAGCTAATTATAGATTTCATCTGTGCTTCTATGCAAAAAAGTATTTCCACTTTAAGCAATTAGATATCTCTGAGTTGGGAATTAACGTAGAGAAACTAAGTGGTTAATGCAAATTTGAACAATGGATATTATCTACCTCTAAGATATAAATTATACTATAACAAATATAGTAAGACACAATTGATTATGAATTGAAGATGGTCATACTGCACATTTTTGCACTGAACAAATATATTCACCTATGGCCAACAGATTTTTTATTAATTAACATCTTTTACTTCCCTTATCATTGTATTATTAATGACTTATTTAATTCTTTCTCTTCCTTCTATTGGCTTTACTAATATGATAATAATAATAATAGTATTTACAATAAAAACACTGGGTCATACTATGTGTAAAGTTTTAGATAATAAATGATTTACTTATCAGAATAAGTCTATAACTATTATTATTGATTTTTTGCATCCTATCTTTTGTTGGGAAACCAAACACCACTAAGATAAACTACTTGTATGGAAACGTCGGCATGATGGCGCACGCGGGTAATACCAGCACTCTGGGAAGCTGAAGCAGGAGGCCCCCAAATTCCAGCCCCGGCTGGGCAAGTTAATGACTTATTGACACCCTGTCTCAAAATTAAAAATAAGAATGGTGGGGGGATGTGGCTTACTTGAAGTTCTAGTTTCAAACCTCAATATTACAGGACGTCCAGATGCCCAATTTTCCTGAATCAAGATTTTATAATGTATGTCGTCTCTGGAAAAAAAGAATGACTTTACACAAATTCTGTGGACATCATTAGTTTTGCAGGATCTTCACTGGAAGACTTAATTTGAATTACCATGGCTGCCCTTGCTTAAAGTAAATATCTACCACGAAGTAGGAACAGGCAAATCATTTTAAACAGCTGGAAATGGCCAGGGATTTGGCTCAATGGTTCTGCCACCTGCCTCACAAGTGCAAGGGCCCGAGTTCAATCCCTAGTACCAAAAATAAAACAAAAGAAAAACCTGCAAATAAACTGTTAAGTATCTACAACCATTATATTAAAGATAAAAAATACTTATAACCTAATATTCCCTTACAAACCAGTAGACTGTTTATTTTTCTATGACTGAATTACTTTTTTAAAAAATTTCCAAAATATTTAGGTCAATAATTGAGTTTATTCACTTAGCACAATGACAGATAAATATAAATAATTTGCCATCGTTTCTTTTATCACCTCACTTCATGTCATAATTTCATATTTTTCTTAGTTTTGCATATTTTTACATTGAGGAATAAAGGACAAGAAAAGCACATGAGTGCTCAAACTTAGTAACTAAATGATGGTTGAAGGTGTTTACACCGAGACAGTATATAGAACACCTCTAAATTTACTCCAGTGTGGTGTAATTTTCCCCAGTCTATAAGATTGTGGAGTTTACTTTGCAGACTTCTCTCATCATTAATTCTTCAAATATTCCATGTTCATTAACAGTACTCACCAGTTCATCTCCATGCAAACTGATTTTCTGGTCTGCTCATTCTATCATCTGTAAGAGGAAATACACTAAAATTTCTTACCATTAATGGATGTGGATATTCATAACACACATGTGTATTCCTAACACACACAAATATGTATGTGTGTGTGTGTATGTGTGTGTACACATCCAGTTCCTTGTGCAAGCTTGTCACGTTCTGTACCACTGAGCTTTACCTCTAGCCCCTTTAAACTATAGTATGGATGATATTTCCTTAGACTTATTGTATGTTTTTATTATATTGACCATTCATTAGATTTTTGAATTTTTAGATTGTTTAAAGATTTCTGTTTTAGTCTTAGTTTTAGAAACTTTGATTGTGTTACATTTTCTTCCTCTTCATAAGTATGCTGTTTGCTTTCCTTAATGTTTATCCTGATTTTGTTTCATCAATAGTCTTGAATATATGGGTAAATATGTTTGATCATTCAAAAAATTGATAGTCATATTTTCCAATATTGATAATGCTCTGATTTTTTCTCTCGACCTTTTTGAGTTGTTTAGTTCTTCTCTTTCCTCTTAGTTTAGATAACTTCTGTTCATATGTCTCACACAATTGTAATCCTTTCTTTTGCTATATTCAGTTTGATTTTTTTTCCAGTACTGGGGATCAAACTTAGGACCTTGTACTTGCCATCCAAGCACTGTACTACTGAGGCACATTCCAGTCCCTTCAGTTTGCTTTTCAGTGTGATCAATTGTCTGAAAATGCAATAACTAAAAACAGAAACAACCAGTGAACTTCAGGAGTAAATGTCTGTAAGAAAAGAAAATGAATTTTTTTTTCATTTTCAGAAGACATCAATAAATATGAAACTTGAACAGAGTATAAAATAAGAAAAATAAGAATAGTCTCAGAGAAATGTGAGATACTATTAATTGCATCAATAGAGGAACAAAGGAGAGAAGGAGAAAGCAAAACTTTCATAGAAATACTGACTGAATGTTTCCTGATTTTATGGAGAAATAATAACTGACGCATCCTGAAAATGCAACAAGCTTCAACTAGGATAGACATAGAGTTTCATGTACAGACTCAAGATAGTAAAGATTCTGAATATTGATATTCAGCACAGGAGAAACTCTTAAATGCAATAAGACAAAAGCATCTCATAATTAATATGAATATCCCAATAAAATTAACAGCGGTTACTTTTACAAAACAATGAAGGCCAGAAAACCATGGAATAACATCCATAGCTTCAAAACATCGTCATTCTACAATCCAGAAAATATATCTTTGAAAAGTGAATGCAGAATGAATTTCCTGGAATCCACAAAGAAATGATCATTGTTTTTCACTCACAAAGTCACCTTAAAAGAAATACCAAAACAAAAATAGGCTTACAATTTGAAAACAATGAGAAAACCTAGTCAGTGACTCTGATATATTATAATATGGACAAAAGCACTGGTAAATGTGTTTATGTAATTACAATAGAAAGTTAATACATTTTACCCTACCTTTCCTCAATTTATTTTGAAAGTAATTGAACATAATAATATATGTAAACATGCTTTTGTGCTCCTAGTCATCTACTCTACCTGCCAAATATTTGTAAATGACAACACAAAGGAGATGCATGTGAGAAAAAGGTAGAGGGATTAAAGAAATTAACACGTAAAATATACTGTTATGTGCTGAATTTGAAACGTAATACAACTAATATGTATTTTCATAATGTACCTGACAGTGTAAAATAAGTTGTGAAATTATAACATTTTCTTATGCTGCAGGCTGTGACAAGTATAGGCCTGGAGCTTATTATGATAAACTAAGATGCACATATGAAACACTAAAAGCACCACTAAAAATGAAAACAGGGAAAAAAATCAGCAAATATATTAAAATATTTGCTTCATGCAAAAAAAAAGCAGTAAAGAAAGGGTAGAGGAAATAAGTTACATAGCAAATAAAAACAGTATCACTTGTAAATCTAATCGTATCAATAATCCTGAATAATCAACTATATCATTAGTGGTACTAAATATTAAAAAATAAGTAGGTGAATCAAGAGACAAAAGATATCAGACTGCACTTAACAACAAGCAAAAATACAAAAACCTTCCTGCAAACAGGCATATTATTTAACTATATGCTATTTTTAGGCCAGGTACTTTGATTCAGAGATCCAAAGGCATGAATGGAAAACTACCTAGCTTAATGAACAGGCAAAGCAAGCTAGAGCAGAAAGGCTCATCCCAGGCAAGTAAACGTTATCGTCCGGATTTTTTCCCTTCAAAACTCACATGGAGCATTTAACTCTAGTATTTCAGAATGCAATGGCATTTGCACACAAAGCCTTTAAAGAGGTGAGTAAGGCGAGGTCTTGGGGTGGGCTCTAATGTAAGCTTACTCTTGTGCTTAAACGCAGAGTTAATTGAATAAGCAGAGAGACACCAAGGAAGCACTGGATCAGAGGGAAAACCACTGGAGCACCGAGTGAGCAACTGGCCTTCTCATTCCAGGGGAAGAATTCTCACATGAGCTCAAAACTGCTACAAACATGGTGGGATTGGCAGCCTCCAGAGCAATAAGAAAATGAGCTTCTGCTTTTTAACCTCGCTAATTTGTGCTATTTCTAGGTCATCCTTAGCAAACTAGTGAAACATCGTTAAACAAAAATATTAGAGAGCAAAAGGGAAATTTGTATAATAAAAGGGTGAATCTGTTCATACATAGAATAACAGAGCATTAAAATAAATGAGGCAAGAACAGGAACAAACAAGGAAAATAGTTTAGCAAGAATAGTTGAAAGCTACAATACTCCACTTTCAATAATACATGAAAAATCTAGAAAAATCGGCAAAGGGAAGACTTGAACAACACTCTAAATGAATTAGACTCAGCAGATAAGTACAAACTCCATACCCATGGCATAATATACATTGATTGCTAGTGGACATGCAATGTTCTCTAAGATATACCAGATGTATTTAAGTATCAAAAAATCTAAAATGATAGAAATAATTAAAATATTATTCTCTGACCAAAATTGGTTCATTAGAAATCAGTGCCAGGAAAAGATGTCAAAAATGTACACTTGGGAAATTAAAGAATATGTTTCTAATTAGCCAATAAATCAAAGAAGAAAATCAAAGGAAAAAGATATTGAGAGGAATGAAAACAAAGATAAAATGTATTGAAATTTATAGGATATAGCTAAGGTAACACTTACAGGAGAATATGTTGCTATCAATACCTATGTTAAGAAAGAAAAAAAATCCCAGATACAGTAAAAAGAAGAGACAGTTATTCCTAATGAAGACAATTGGATGTAGTAGTAAAAGATATAAGAAAATTCAAGTTATAGGGAATAATCAATGGAGAATATCAATGAAATAAAAAATTTATTTTATGAACAGATGAATAGCATTGATAAGATGCCAGCCAGATTATCCTGTCAAGGAAAGACATGAAAAGACTCCAACTATAAATCAGAAAAGAAGAGACATTACTAATGTCATGAAATAAAAATTCAATAATTATTCTGTAATGGCACTCCTAGCCACATTCTGCACATAAATTAAACTTCTATTCAAACAATTTTAGAGACATTACTCATAATATTCCAAAGTTGAAACTGAGATATTCAATGATGAATAAACATATAAAATTAGTCTGTACTTGTCACAGAATGACATATTATTCAGCTGTGTAAGAGCAATTAAATACAGACCCAGGCTTCAATATGTATGATCATTCAGGCATTAGACTAAATAAAAGATTGTTTCAAAGGCCCAAATGTTATATGATTTCCTTTCTGTGAAAAATCCAGAAAAGAGAATTATATTTGTTCAATGTTTACTTTTGGTTGCATGGGACTACATGAGTAGTATAAAAAAAAAACACAGAGATTATTCTGAAGTGGAGAAATTGTTCTAAATTTTATTAGTGATAGTTGCACATATATATCTATGGACTTGCTAAAAACTGCTAAGATTTACCCATTTTAAATTGTACACATTTAACAAAGATATTACATTTTTTATTTGGTTCTTTAATAATCTTCCTAAGAAATTACAAATGTGTTAATTCTTTATGTTTTTAAATTCTATTTTACTATTTCAAATATATTTGTATTAAAATTAGCATTATATATTGAGATTGAGTACTCCCTCCTTATTTCATCTTTCTTTGTCTCTTTCTATTTCTCTTTGCTTTCTTCTTTGTCTTTTTCCCCTCTCCTTTTATCTTTATTAAATTTACTTACAGCAAATTATTTTAAAATATTTTCAATTTATAGTTCCAATATATACTAATAGAATATTTATCAATACGTAATCTGGGTTGGAGTTCTAATTCTCCAAATTATTTTGTGTTTGTTTTTATAGATTGTTCAAGGGGTGTCCCAGAGACACTGAGAGTCCAGGTCAAATAAAAATATCACTATATCCTCATGTATCATTCAAGGAAGTGCCATTTAAAAGGAACAGTCCTAAGATACTAGTTGTAAATTATAAGACTGATAATTTTGGCTTTTTTTGAAAAATTTGCTAATACAAAATCTTGGAAGAAATGCAAAAGATAGCATAAATCAAGCCACATGATAAGGAGTACAAATATTTATAGCAGCATAGTGTAATGTGGATAATCAGAAATTTAATTTTGCATGTTTACTTGAGTTATAAAATTCAATGCATGTAATAATTTTTATAGTATAGAAAGATGTTGTTTACTGAAAGTAGTGGATTAGGAAAATACATCCATTTTATACAATGGATAAAGCACTTACTGCATGAATTACAGGTAAAAAAATCCCAACAATGAATGTAACTGTACTGTATCCCTAAAATGTACCAATAAACTCAATTAAAGCTGAAAAAACATCAACATGAATTAATACCCAAAGGACGATGTTGATGAAACATACCTATTTCAAGAAACACTTGTACAATATGTAATATTTTCATTATTTTAAGGGATGGGTGTACAGAAATGTGCAAATCATCATTAAGTAAGTGAGTGATGGTGATTGGTAGATTACGGTTATTAGTTGTAGAAAAGCAATAAAAAGGACATACTAAAGATGGAAATAAAGTATTTGTAAATAGGGAAGGGAGGAGGGGGTGAAGGGAGGGCAGGGATAAGGGGAAAAAATGAGAACCAAGACCTGTCATGTAAAGGTACAAGATCCCAGTGATGAATGTAACTGTACTGTATACCTAAAATGTACCAATAAACTCATTGAGAGAAAAAAGAGGATATACTAAGGAATATGTAATTATTTCAAATAAATATAGTAAAGTGCATGTAGGGAAAGATTACAATAGAAAGCTGTATCTATTCTTTGAATATATTTGAAATGTTTACCTAAAAATTGAAAAATAATTTCAGCTACAGAGCCTGTCAAATAACAAATCTGTTTGGAATATAATAATTTCTTTGTAGAGATAAATCTGATTTTATAAAAATGCTGAGGTCATAATAGAATACAAATTGCCTGCAGATCGGATTTTAAACATTTTAAAAGTAAGAGAAAACAATTATTTGAATAACTGAAACTCAGAATACTCAGTCATTCAGAGTCACGAAGAAAGGGTGAAAGTAAAATTCCTTGCAACTTGAAATATCTTCTGAATAATTAGTCCAGAACTTTGATTACATTTTAGATTTACAGTCATCTGCAAAAAGGGTAATAAAATGACAGGTTTTCCCCTGTATCATTTCATTAATTTTGAGATGTTTTAATGTAAACTGTTACACTGTATCTGACATCATGGAACCTGTTTCATTTTAGTAATGCATTACAGCGATCTGATATTAATTTTGACAACTGATATCTGTTCTCATGCTGACATAACTTTGGGGGCTGATGCTAATACTTTATTAATAATTGTAATTTAAAAATATGAATAGATGTCGATCTCATTTTATTTTTTAATTAAAGAAGTTTTTTGGTACAATTTAGATATACATAGTGATCATATTCATCATAGGGAATTTGTAATGTACACGATATACCTTGATTCTTATTTTTTTCCCATTCTGCTACCCTCCCTGAACCTTCATTTCCAAAGACAGGATATTCACCCTTCCTCATACATACAAATGGTGACAGATGTTTTTGCCACCAAGAGTTAAATTAACACAGTGATGACATAGTGCTGTGTTAAACAAATGAGAGAAAACATGAAAGTTCTCACCACATGGAAAAAGTCTGGGCACTTTGTTTTATACCTATGAAAGTGAAAATATTAATATATTTAACTGTATCAAAGGGAAGCTGTGATTTGCTTTGTAGGAGATGAGTAAATATTTGCAACACTCGAAGGCAGGAATCTGGATCATACATAAGAACGCACTTATGTTATAAAAAGAAAAAGGGAACCCAATATAAAAATGTGTGAAGAACATGAACATTCAGCTTAGAAAAAAATTCAGCAAAAATTCCAATAAATATTCATAAGGTTTACATTCCTAGACATCAGAGAAATGCCATTTCACAGCCACAGGGCTGGCTGCGCCTGAGAGAAGAATGTCCTGTTGGCTTCGTATAATGTCTGTAGATACAGGGCCATCTCCCAGTCACCGTGAATGGGCACCAGTCTGACTGGATCGGTCTCAATCAAACCCAGATACCTTTCGTACGGACCACCCCCCTGTGCTGTCTTAAAGACAAACAGTTTCTAACAACTCTTTGCACATCTCTAGGTTAAGGACTCCAGGTTCTTTATGCTCCTGCTGGAGAAATCTCAAGCCTGCCAGAAGAATGTCCTGTTGGCTTCGTATAATGTCTGTAGATACAGGGCCATCTCCCAGTCACCGTGAATGGGCACCAGTCTGACTGGATCGGTCTCAATCAAACCCAGATAGCTTTCGTACGGACCACCCCCACTTGTGCTGTCTGTCATCGTCCACTTCTCTGCTTCAGCTGAAGCTCCACAGTTCTACCTCCCTCACTTTTTGCTTTCGTTTTAATTCACCTCTTCACACTTTGATGTATTTCAGCTCACACTGGACCTTCTTCTCTCCTGCAGGAGGTGATTACTGATAAAAAATATTCCCTTGCCTCTTTAACTAAGGTCCAGCCTTGACAATATTTGACAAAGGTGAAGAAGATATTTTTCTTTTATTTTCATTTTCAAACACGATCTTTCATGCTTCCTGTCTCTTCAAAAGTGACCAAGATGTTTGACTGAGTGAGGGCCATAATGGACCCACAACGATGAAGGAAGAAAAGCCAGCTCAAACCTGGAGAGGATCCATGACTGATCTTATGTGGGTCACTTTAGATATTTCCACATAATTATAAAAATAAGGCCTAATTTGATTAAGTAACAATAACTGGGTTTATGCTTAAATTAAACACCATATTACATAATATACTTTTTTTCTAATCATGACATCTTAATTTATTTTGTGAGGTTGGAAGGTCTCCCCCCCAATGAAGGAATTGGGCTATACCACCCTAAAAAAGTCACCCTGATTTTGAGATTCTTTTAAATCATACAAATTTTCTGACTTGAAAGAACTTTGTGCCTTTTAAGATATTGCTAGGGTTGTACTGATGCTAAAAATGCCTAATAACTTGCTCATATGTTCTAGAAGCTTTCAAAGTTCTTGATGGTATTAAAATAGGAAGTTCTGATCCACTGAAATCTACCTTTGTTTTATGGACCATTAGGAAAGTAAATAAGTGCTTAACTTAGTCATTCGGTATTTATCATCCTTAAGTCATGAGTTAATTAGATTCTCTTAAGTGTGATGATCTGCTGGAAATCATACAGTTAGTTCTGCATCTACTGCAACTGATCTCAGGGCTCTTGAGAGAGCCAATGGGTAGTAAATACAGTCAGAATAAAACTCGAGGTAGCGTATATTTTTAAAATATTAGCACAATATATGTTTGCATTTACTTTCACCCTAGCAGCTCCTTTCCTTTTCATTGCCTGGGTACTCACTTTCACCTCATGCCCTACAGAAATTCTGATTATATTTTGTGACAAATATTTGGAATAATTCTAACGAAAAAAAATGTGATGCAGAAAATAGGAGGAAAAAAAAATGCCCTAACTCTACCAGCATGTCAAAGAGGAACAGAGAGGTTTTGGAGAAAAAAAGAAATGTTGCCCAACTTAGAAAGAAGGATCTCCCCTCAAAATATATTTCTATTGCTTGTGGCTGTGGCAATTTAATGTAATACCCCTAGGTAGAATTCAAAATATGTAACAATTCCAGGTCCTAACATGAACAAAAAATGAAGAGAAAAATTCAATTTACTCATGATTGCTGTATAAAGCAAATAATTTGTTTTCAATATTAAAATGTAATTATCTCTGTGATCAATTGGCTGATTGTTTTATTCATAGATTTTTGTTTCTATTGATGCCCAAGTTTATCCATATTTTCTGATTTGGAGGGCAGCACTGCATGTCACCCAACAAACAAATCACAGAGAGGGAAGTGGGGACTAAGACTGTGGAATTCACAGCCAGAACTGCACCACACAGTAACTTGAACCCAAATTTAAAAGTCTAATGGCCATACTCTTCCTTTCATTTGCTATCACGACGATTGCAACATCAAAATTCCATAGGAAAGGCAATTTAGCAATATAAGATTAAATTATTTAGTTTTTTTTTGTACTGGGGATCAATCTTGGGTCCTTGAGCTTGCAAGGCAGGCAAGGGAACCACTGAGCTAAATCCCCGGCCCTTACATTAAATTATTTTTAAGGGGAGAAGCAAACACTGGAATTTCTAGCCTGAAATCAGAAGAGAGAACAGCTGGAGTTGGAAGAATGTGAAATATCTTAACAGATGAAAAAAAAGAGCCAGAATCAAACCAAGAGCCCCAAACTTCAATCTTTCTTGTCAAAAATTTTCTTGTAAAACAAATCCAGAAACACTGACTTTTGCCTACTTCATGCCCCAATCAGAATACATCTAGGGCCAGGAATTTAGCTCAGCAGTTCGGTGGCCTGCCTTGCAAGCGCAAGGACCCGAGTTCAATCTCTGGTACCCGCCCCCAAAGAGTCCCTCTATCTCAGTATTTTCCCACATTTTCTTCAGTACCAACTGTCTCAATAAGACATCCTGACATGCTTGACAAACAATGCATTCAGCAACACTATATCTTATTTTACAAGTTTCAAGGAGAATTCCAAATATAAAGTTCTGATTCAACATAAGGCCAACAAATATATATATTTTAAATTGCTATATTTAAAAATTATTTAATTATGATACTTTATTCTATACAATAGCTACCAGTGTTCTACGAAACTAGTGAGTCATTGAGTCCAAATTAGAAACATTGCATAAGATTACTTTTCTACTGCTATTTTTGAGTCCCTGTGAAAAATCAGACCTCCCAAATTTAAGACTCTATCCAAAAATGGACATCTAAAATGTTCAACATCAGTGGTCATTCAGGAGATGCAAATGAAAACAATGCTCAGTTTCCACCTCACTCCAGAAAGAATGGCTGCTACCAAGAAGTCAACCAATAATGAACGCTGGCAGGGTTGTGGGGAAAAGGGACCCTTCTCAACTAGGATTAGAGGTTGCATTAGACTCAGCTATCCCTCTGGTGGGCATGTTCCTGAAACAATTCAGAGAATCATACCACAACTATATATGTGCTCACCCATGTCATAGCAGCACAGTTTTCAAGAGCTAAACCTTGGAAACAAACCAATTGCCCATCAAGTGGAGACTGGATAAAGAAAATGTGTTTTTGTTTTTGTTTTTTAATAAACTGGAGTACTATTCAACCATAAAGAATGAGAAACTAGAGACATAGCTAAATGAAAGCACACTAAGGCCATACTCCTAACGTAAATAAGCAGAGCACACATGTGTAAATACTGAATAGTGTCTCTGGTGTGTGCAACTGAAAGTGTAAATAAGGATCAAAATGTATAATAAAGGGCTGGGATTTAGCTGAGTGGTTCTGCTGCCTGTTTCACAAGTGCAAGGTCCTAAATTCGAGCCCCATTATTAAAAAAAAAAGTCTAATAGAGAATGTGAAATAGGAAGAAACAGTTCAAAGTCGAAGTGGAAGGGTAGGGGAAAGGAAAGAAGGGAAAGGAATGAATATGAGGAAAGGAAAAAGTGGAAACAAAGTCTTTGTAATACAGTGAGGTGCAGGGATGTAAGGGAGGGCAAGGGAATGGGGAAAAACAAAAATCCAATGAAATAAAATCCACATAAGCAAAATGTGTCACATACGAAGGGGATAGTTCAGAAAATATGACTGTGATGCAAATGAGAGAAATATGTCTTAGTAACAATAATTATTTCATAACTGAAAAGGAACAAAAAGCTAAAGATTGCAATAATGAAATATGATGGACCAAAGACAGACTGTTGTATATAATTGAAATTTAAACACAACAAAAATAAAACACCATGATCTCATGTTTCTCATATGCTCTAAAATACGTTTCCTTTGAGTGACACAATTAGAATGGTTTGTATGTTAATACTGATTCCTAAAAGTTCTAATTGGTCAGGGTAATTTATACTTTCCTTTCATACACATACGTACGATGAAAATAAACATGAGTGAAAGCAATACACAGATTCTGCAAAGAGAAGAATTTGGAGGAAGGGACAATGGTAATATTATTAGTGAAAGTAATATTATTGAATATATGCATTAGTGATGTATTAATTTTTATTCTGGGAGCATTGCACATATGAACTTTTACTCTTTCCAAAATATCATGAGTTTGGCAAAATTAATATCTCTATTTTACATAGCAGAAAACTGAACCACAAAAAAGCTAAATAGTTTCCTTACAGTACCCAGATCAAATACCTAGAAAAGGGCTCCAGAGGTTCTGTAGCTTTTGTGTTTGGAACCTGAATGGAGGAAGATATTCTGTGAAAATAATAACAGCCTGACTTTCAGTGTCTTCCTAGAAGGCATTTATATATGTTGGTGAATTTACAAAATTTGAGAGGTCACTTTACAAACAGAAAACACTTTGGTCAAAATGGATCTGATTCCAGGGCCTTTCCCATTCATTAAATTCATAAGCAACAATGTATAAACCTTGACATCCATCCTCTATGTGACACAGTACATCAAAAGAACGCGACATGCGGCAGCTGTATTTTTCTGAAGAGGAGCTCCGCTGGAAGGCAATTATACTCATTAGGCTGGTGACCTAAAAGTCCCACTGACATTAGGTGGTGAATCACATAAAAACATGAGACACGAATTGCAGTTTCTTAAAAAAAGAATCTATGAGCGGGCGGGCTAGCTCGTCCTCTCCTGAGACAGACAGAAGAATTAAACACATCCCTTACAGATAACACTGAACAGATAGTGTGGGAAAGTTTAAATACGAATTGAAAATTAACAGTAATCATACAACTCAAAGTTCTATGCATGCTTTCATAATATTCATGTTCTTTTTCTTTTTTTACTTTTTAAGGAAAAATTAAGTGGCGAATAAGTATTTACACAGGCAGATAAAATAGTCTTCAACTGTCTAATGTTAAAAGACTGCCTAGTTTTTACTGTGATGTTTTTGAATTATGTATTCCTTTGATTTTGAATATATTATTCGCTTTTCACTACTGTAATCTATCCTACCATAGGCATAACTGTATACAATTTAATGCAGTTTCTGAATTTTTACTTAGTTTGTGTTCTCAACTGTAGCATTCATGGAACTAATTCTATAAATAATTAAAGGACTGGGGATTTAGCTCAGTGGTTCTGTCACCTGCCTTGCAAACCCAAGCTTGATCCCTGGTTTTAAAAAATAGGGCTATATTAATAATTGAAAACTGTTCATTTCAGATGCCCATTTTTGAATCAGGTCTTTATATTTGGGGGAGGGCTGATTTTTTTTAGTTCTTTATATATTCTAGATAATAGTCCTTTGTCTGAGGAGCAGCTGGTAAAAATTTTTTCCCACATTGTAGGCTGTCTTAGTTCT
>NW_022900941.1:6154279-6194751 GCF_012274545.1 Fukomys damarensis | reverse complement strand
ATCTTCCAGCAAGTTTAGTGTTTCTGTTTTAATATTTAGATCTTTAATCCACTTGGATTTTAATTTAGTGCATTGTGAAAGGTCAGGGTCTAGTTTTAATCTTTGGCAGGTTGAGATCCAGTTTTTCCAACACCGTTTATTAAAGAGGCTATGTTTCCTACAGTGGGGACAGTCAGCTCCTTTGTCAAAGAAGAGGTAGCTGAGTACATCTGGAGTTGTTTTTGTGTCTTCCAGTGTGTTCCACTGATCCTAAGGTCTGTTTCTTTGCCAGTACCATGCTGTTTTTATCACAGTGGCTTTGTAGTATAGTTTCAAATTGGGAATTGTTATACCCACTGCCATGTGTCTGTTGCCTAGGATGGCTTTTGCTATTCTAGGTCTCTTATGGTTCCAAATGAATTTTTGGATTCTTTTTTTCTAGTTCTGTGAAATATAGTGTTGGAATTTCAATTGGCATTGCATTGAATCGATATAGCAGTTTTGGTAGTATGGCCATTTTCACTAAGTTCATCCTTCCTACCCAGGAGCAGGGGGAATCTTTCCATTTTTTAATATCCTCTTCAATTTCTTTTTTCAGAGTACTATAGTTTTCAGTGTAGAGATCTTTTGCTTCTTGCTTTAATTTCTTTTTCTTGTCTACTTTCTGTGGCTAATGTTTCCAGAACTATATCAAAGAGGAGTGGTGATAGCGGGCATCCTTGTCTTGTTCCTGATTTTATTGTGAACAGACATTTCTCAGACAAAGACATCAAAGCAGTAAGTAAATATATGAAAAGATGCACCCCATCACTGGTCATTCTAGAGATGCAGATGAAAACAACACTGAGATTCCACCTCACCCCACAAAGAATGGCAGCTATCAAGAAAGCAAACAATAACGAATGTTGGTAGGGATGTGGGGAGAAAGGAACCCTTCTCCATTGTTGTTGGGAGTGCAGACTGGTGCAACCACTGTGTAAATCAATATGGAGATACCTCAACCAGCTTGGACTGGAGGTTCCATTTGACCCAGCCATCCCTCTGGTGGGTATCTTTCCAAAAGAACTAAAAGAATCATACCACAGTAATGTATGTGTGCCCATGTTTATAGCCTCACAGTTTGTAATAGCTAAAAGTTGGAAACAGCCCAACTGCCCATCCGTTGGAAACTGGAGATGTGGTTTTTCTATAAAGTGGAATATTACTCAGCCATAAAGAATTAGAAAATAGATTTATTCATAGGAAAATGGATACATATTGAGGATATACTCCTAAGTGAAATAAATAAGTCACACATGTGTAAATACCGAATAGTTTCTCTGGTGTGAATAAACTGTAATAATACACAAGATCCTAATAAGATTACTGACATTGTGAAATGGGAAAAAAAGGGGCTAAAGGTGTAGGGAAGGTGGGATGGGTAGGGGAAGGGTAATAAGGGAAAATAAAATAAAATGTGAGATAATGAAAAGATGGAAATAAAGTGTTTGTAGATGGGGAGGGGAAGAGAGGGTGAAGGGAGGACAGAGACAAGGGGAAAAAATCAGAACAAAGACCTGTCATGTAAAGGTATAAGATCCCAGCAATGAATGTTGCTGTACTGTATCCCTAAAATGTACCACAAAACTCAATTAAAAAGAAAGAGCTGGAGTGGAAAACAGGACACCTCTAATTTTGGCTTTATCTTTATCCGGTTTCCTCATCCTTGCTCACAGCCAAGCCCATTGTTAACTATTTAAAAAAACTATAGCAAACTTGCAGTGTTATGGTTTAGAACTGAAATGTTCCCCAAAGCCACAAGCACTCATGGGTGGGACTTCTGTAAGATGACTGAATTATGAGACGTTATAGCTAACTCGGGGTTAGGAGGTAGGATCAGGTTAGAAGAGGTGGGTCATTGGAATCATGCCTCAGAAGGATTTGTGATTTCCTTCCTCCTCCCTTCACAGTTTCTCTGCTTCCTGCTGCCACACCATGAGCATCTCTCTTCTGTGATATTCCTGTGTCATGCCACCCTGCTTGGAACCAGCCAACTATGCACTGAAAGCTCTACAAACTGTGAGCCACAATAAACCTCTTCTTCCTTAAAAAATAATTAAAAACTCTTCTTAAGGTTGTCTCTATTTATACTGATTTGGGTCGGTAATACCTTATTAACAAAAATTGCCTATGTATGCAAAAAAGGAAATACTATGCAGTATATATTTATTTTTGCATTTATTTAATTTAGAGTATGGTAAATAGTTCTGTCTGTATATTTAGCATTTGATACTTCTGTAAAATAAGCTTTCAAGTACATTACCTTTGAAATAAATTTTGTGAAATTTTTATGCATTAAAATTAGCTTTTTCTGTGTTTTATTGTCCCACACATTCACTATAAATGTGGTTTATATTTTAATTTGAGGTATGATGCTAATTAATGTGCTTCTTTAAGAGCTTCATAATCTAGCTAGGAAGATTTAAATATGTCTTCAAAAGTCAATACTGAGCTTCCTTTCACAAGAGACTAAGCTGTGATACCGAATTTAATGGATGAAAAGTTATAAAGAGAGAGATAAAAAATCTTAAGGCTTCTTGCAATGGAAAGGAAATTTCTTGTTTTTATATTTGGTATATATTTATTGATGTACAACTATCTGTTAGAATATCTGGGTACTGGGAGTACTGGTGGAGATGTAATACCAGTGACTGTGCTGTTCAGGAATTAATAGTAGATGATTTTTACACAAGTTAACAAAGATAGAGCTGGGCCACACTGAGTAGGTGCTGTGGATACCTGGAACTTCACTAAGTGGAGAATCTGACATAGTATAGGTAAAAACAAAGGCAATCTCTGTTTGTAAATAAAAGTCAAAGCTTGGTGGAAGATATCTGTGATGTGATTTTGAACAACAAGGTGTATTTCGGGTATAGAAATGGTGCAATTTTGAAGGACTTCAAATATCAAGACAAAGCTTTATAATTCCATTCTCTAAATATTTGATACAGAATACTGTAAGAATGTCAGGTTTAGAAGCTAAGACACTTCCTAGTAACTTAATCTCTGTCAAATTATCAGTGAAAGTATTTTAAATAATGGATTTTTTCTATCTTAAATACTTTTCTCATTTTGTCCCAATACTGTTTAATTCCACTTTTGACTTTTTGTCTTCATAGGCATGGAAAAAAAATTTCTTTTTATGAAATGGAAATAATTATATTTCAGTATACTTTATAAAGTTTACTTTATATTTAAGAATTTGACAGCTAAATAGAAAATCCGATGAATTTAAGGATACACAGCATTAACACAAATGTGTGCTTCTTTTTTCTTAAATTGAGTTTATTGGTACATTTTAGGTATACAGTACAGTACAGTTACATTTATTATTGGGATCTTGTACCTTTACATGACAGGTCTTGGTTCTCATTTTTTCCCCTTGTCCCTGCCCTCCCTTCACCCCCTCCTCCCCTCCCCATTTACAAACACTATTTCCATTTTCTCATATGTTTTTTCTATTCCCTTATTCCCTTTCCCCTACCCTTCCCATTTTCCTACACCTTTTCTTCCTATTTCACATTGTCAATTATCTCATTAGGATCTTATGCACTATTATAGTCTTTCACACTAGAGAAACTATTCGGTATTTACACATGTGTGACTTATTTATTTCACTTAGGAGTATATCCTCAATATGTATCCATTTACCTATGAATGAATCTAATTTCTCATTCTTTATGGCTGAATAGTATTCCATTTTATAGAAAAACCACATCATCTTTATCCAGTTTCCAATTGATGGGCAATTGGGCTGTTTCCAAGTTTTAGCTATTACAAACTGTGCTGCTATAAACATAGGTGCACATATATCACTGTGGTATGATTCTTTTAATTCTTTTGGAAAGATACCCAGCAGAGGGATGGCTGGGTCAAATGGAACCTCTAGTCCCAGCTCTTTGAGGTATCTCCATATTGTTTTTTATAGTGGTTGCACCAGTCTGCACTCCTACCAACAATGGAGAAGGGTTCCTTTCTCCCCAAAACCCTTCCAACATTTGTTATTGTTTCATTTCTTGATAGCAGCCACTCTTTGTGGGGTGAGGTCGAATCTCAGTGTTTTCATCTGCATCTCTCAAAATACCAGTGATATGGAACATTTTTTCATATGTTTACTTGCTGCTTTTATTTCTTTGTCTGATAAAGGTCTGTTCATTTCAGATGCCCATTTTTGAATGGGGGTCTTTATATTTGGGGAGGCTGGTTGTTTTTAGTTCTTTATTGTGTGCTTCTTTTTTCTAATTGAGGCAACTCTCAAAAATAGCCACTGAAGTAATCAAGTATGAGTCAGTGGATCAACTTTTGTTTTCATGGTGAATTTCTTATGTTGTTAATTTTATTAATAGAGTAATATATTCTAATGGATGGCTAGTTACTGAAAAATGGTACATATCACAAGATTCAATTAAAATTCATGTAAATATTATAAATGAAAATTCTATGTTGGAAACATTCCCATAGAACTGTGTAAAATAACATTTTTATCTTCAGAAATATCCTTTAATGTAAAACTTTTCACAAGATAATTTTTTTTAGACTATAGTCACCTTCATTTCTATGCCATAATAAATAATTACAGATTTTATATTCATAAGCATTTAATTATTTTATTAGAAACATAAGTTGCATATGAGAATTTTAATTGTACAGTCATATAGTGTAAAATATTAGATATTTTTATTTAATTTAATTCCAAAATTCTTCCATATTTAAATTCTAATTTTAAGCATTTCAGCTTTTAAACTTTTTGATATTCACATTAAATAGTGGCTTCATTTAATTACTGAGTTCTGTTCCTATACTAGGCCATTAAATGATTTATTCGCTAAGAAAGAAACTGTGTATAATATGTATATTACAACATCCAGAACAAACAAATGGTTAAACAAAAGTTAATTTAATAATTTTGCTTTTAATTGCAAAACCCTTACATACAGTACTATCATGTGTAACAGAGCATAAAACTATAGTACTATAACAGTATAATCAGAAAAATTACAGTATGGTATAAATAAAGCACACTGTAGTTAAAAAAGAAATCAAGCCTTTATAAACAATACATACAGAATTGTACAAAAAAGAGTCATAAATTGGCATAGTGTGCCTTGGTAACTCTGAACAGTCTTTAAACAGTTAGGTTGTTAAAGGGGGAATATCTTTATATCAATTTAATAAATACTTGAAAGTGCAATTCCCAAATTGACTCATTAAAATTTCACTGTTTAAATTTATACTTTTGGGATTCATCTATGTTGTTGAACCCATTTTTTTACATTGCTCTGTAACACACCTTTGAATAAGTATACTACAATAAAATATTTACTTTACCACTGAAGGATGTTTGAGCTATTTCTGATGTGGGCTAAAATAGTATGAGTTTTCTGAAAGCTATTAGCATTCATTTCTTTTGGTGTTGGTTTTGATATGACGTAAAGTACTGGGTGGCCACCTTTCAGGATATAGACAAACAGACACTGTTAATGAAGTGGTTGCATGAAAATCCAGCCGTAATTTGTATCTATGTACTATAATTGCTTTTCTATTGCAGAATATGTAAAGCTGATATCACATTTTTTTTAATACAAAGAGCCTAGAAAGGCAAAGTGAGCTTGTCAAATAAAAGAATAATTTGAGATGCTCAAACCTGAATACACAAACTAAATCAAAATGGAGTAGGAATAGAGGAAGAACAGAGAAAAAGGGACAGTGAAAAGGACTAAAACATGATAGATACGTGACCCACGAGGAGTGTATTGATTATGTATTGCAAATATTTACTAATCACAAATAAAAATCAACAATTACTGGTACTGGTATCAGAATATTTCTGTGGATCACTAGAATTAAATTGAGTGCCCAGAAATAAAATGTGTAATCATTATTATCATCATAGTCAGTTGACATTTGATCAGAGCATAAAGACAGTCCAGGAAGAAAAGCGTAGTCTCTAAAAGAAACTGGTGCTCTAACTCCTACATATTCGTATAGGTTTGTCCCGCAAAGATCTAAATGTGTTGTAAAACTGAACAGGTTATTTTGGCCTGCAGTCAGAATCCCAAACTCTACTTTCCATGTATGCTATTTGTAAACTATTACTCTGCATATTCTATAACTGATATGTGATAAGATTAAGATTTTAATTGATTACTTTGATTACTTTTGGTTCATTTTCAGTTGTTCCCCTTTGACACAGCTCTGTTTTCTTTGTATTAATCATGCTCTCTGGTTGATAAACTTCTAAAGTCATTAAGGTCCTCTTATAGTGGCTTGATGCTTTTGATGACTGTGGAATGCTTTCTGCCACTATTTCTACCATTTCCACTGGCTTCTATGTGTCCTTCCGTTCTCTTCAGGAATGTAATTATACAAAGTCTACATATTTTGACTCCCTTATTTAAGTCATGCCTTTTTAAAAAATTCTCTGCTTGCATGTTGTCTTTCTTTCTATTTTGGGTTGCACAAAGCCTACCTTATACTTGGATTTATTCATTGTTATTACAATGCAGTGAAATATTTTACATTTAGATATCTTATTTAGAACTTGTAGAATGTAAACCATATTCTTTTAAAACAGATTACAGTACTTGTTCAAATTATTTTTTTTCAGATTACAGGTGATTAACCAAGACCTTCACATCAAAACACGTCCCTAGCACTGTCTTCATTCTTATTTTTTAGAAACAGGGTCTTGCTGAGTCAATAAATTGACAAGAATGTACTCCATCTTGCTATCCTCCTGTTTTAGGCTCTTTGAGTGTTGAGACTATGGTAGTGCACTATTACACCTGGCTTAAATTCTTTAAATTTTTTTACACATTGAACTTTTATGTTTTGATCATTGTGATATAACATCATTTAATGCCATATTACACAATATTAGAAGTCAGTGACTTGAACCCTCCTCATTCATCACTTTTATTCTCTACATTGTGCCAGTTATTTCATGACATTTACATTCTTGCTGTACAGAACATTAACTGTTTCCTTGGGGATAATTTATGTACTTAATTTGGATAAATGCCTCTCCTTTTAGCCCCAGAAGAAATAAAACACACGATTCCCTTCCGTCATTGATCTCTGGTTCAGCAGGCATCTTCCAGGTTCAGTCATTCAGTGTGCATCATCACCATGGCAACAGAAATGACTTGAGTCCTCGGCAAGGAAACTTGTGGGACACAAGCTAGGTGAGATTAATGGTTGACTCCACTGTGGCTGCAAAGCTTTTTTGAAACTGCAAATTTTTGGTTGGTGGAAACCATCTTTTCTGCAATATTAGGGAAGCTTAGCTTAGAATGACACCACCAACAGAAAAGTTGAACCGGTAAACAGAAAAAATGATTGAAAGTGTAATGGTGTCATTGCATTCAGAAATTTCTATCACCATTGTACACATAGATAATTCTGGTCAATTATTGGACTCAAGAAAATCCCCTTTTTCTCCTGAATGGAGTTTTGTATATATTATTTACAACATACATTCTTCAGTTAAGTAATAATATTCAATTTTACATTCACTGAATGGGAATTCTAATATTCATTGAATAATTTTAATTATGTAAAACCTATTTTCTGGAAACTCGTGTAGTAAGCCATGATTTTGTAATATTTCATACGTCTTATCCAAAGAAGATAGAACCAATACTGTTCTGTTATTATTTATTTATTCTTACGTGTTTTCAGTATATAATGTTTCATTCCTGGTATTGAGTTGGTAGATGTACATAAGACATCTTAACAGTTTTTTGTTAGTTAAATTATTTTCATCGGTACATGTTCACTTTTTTATAACCCATTTCCTGCCCTCACTTCAGCTCTTGGTTCCCTTTTCTTTGAGACAGATCTATATCTCTCCTCCCTAGTATCTGCATTTATTTTGTTCTGTATTTATGATTTGGGTTTCTGCTATAACAGAAATCATGTCACATCTAAGCTTGTCTGATTTATTTCACTTAACATGCTTTCAAGATGCATCTGTTTTCCTTCAAGTAGCTCAACTTTGCTTTATTGTGGGTTAGTACTCCAATGAGGATAAATACCACATTTTCTTTATCCATCAGTTTGTTGATGGGCATATCGGCTAATTTCAAGATTTAGCTACTATGATTTGTGCAGCTATAAGCATGGGTATGCATGTACCACTGTGATATGATGTCTTTAACTCTTTCAGGACAGTACTTAGGAGGAGGATAGCTGGGTGAAATGGAATTTGTAGCTTTAATATTTTGAGGAATCTCCATACTGATTTGCAATAGTGCTTGTACTAGTAAACATTCTCACTGGGAATGCACAAGGATTCCTTTGCCCTCAGCCTCACTAGCATTTGTTAGTATTTGATTTTTGATGCTCGCCATTTTTTCTAAAGTAAGATACAATTTCAGTGTTGTTTTAATTTGCATTTCTAATGGGCAGAGACGTTGAGTATTTTTTTCGTGTATTCATTGGACATTTGCACTTCTATGAAGTGTCAATTCATTTAACTTGCTAGTTTTTTGGGGGGTCTTTTATCTGGGGGCATCTAATTTTTTTTGTTTTTTTAGTGTAATCAGACATTAGTTTGATGAGGAATAGTCTGAATGAGGAATAGCTGGCAATTTTTGCACATTATAGAGGTTTACCTTTCACTCTCAGTACTTTCTTTCTTTCCCTTTCTTTCTCTCTCTCTCTCTCTCTCTCTCTCTCTCTTTCTCTCTCTCTCTCTCTCTTTCTTTCTTTCTTTCTTTCTTTCTTTTTTCCAGTACCAAGGATCAAACTCAGGACCTTGCACTTGTCAGGTAGGCGAGTAGTACAAATCAAAACTATAGATGAAGGTTGAATATTTATGACACTATATTAAATACAACATTAGAAAATTAAATGTTAAAATACTTTGCAATTTTATAGAATAATTCAGTTAATTTGCCACTCACTTGAAATAAAAATGTAAAGAGAAGACTTAAATATTAGCAATGAAATCAGCAACAGCAATCTTCTACAACAGACTTCAGAAACAATTAGCTCATTGAAAAGAAATGCTTAAAAAGAGGTTTTGATTTTTTTAAAAAATAACATCTGAAAGTAGATAGAGAAAATAGCATGATTTAAAAAGTAAATCCTTAATATTTATTGATCATATATAAAAGAAATATCAAATTAATGGTACAAGTGTAAAGAAAACTTTTGTGTGACATCATTTTGATCAATTTCTTGTCATACAGAAATAACCAAGGCCGAGGATATAGCTTAGCAGCACCACACCTGCCTGGCAAGTGCAAGGTCCTGAGTTTGATCCTTGGTAAAGGAAGGAAAAAGAAAGAAAGAAAGAAAAAAAAAGAACCATAAGCCTATGGAATGATTCCACCTGTCCATGTGTAAATAAAAATATATTATTTTTAACTAGAAATGTATATGTCTATATGCTTATATATGCTTGTATTCTCTAAATAGTAGCTATATATACGTATGTATATATGCATGTGTGTATGTATATGTGTGTATGTGTATATATATATATGCATATATGTCTATACACACACATACACATATCTCCTTTTCCTAGTAAACAGTTATAAAGTAGACAATATCATATATATGTATATGTATATGTATTTTTAACTAGAAATGTGTATGTCTATATGCTTATATATGCTTATATTCTCTAAATAGTAGCTATATATACGTATGTATATATGCATGTGTGTATGTATATGTGTGCATGTGTATATATATGTATGCATATATGTCTATACACACACATACACATTATCTCCTTTTCCTAGTAAACAGTTATAAAGTAGACAATATCATATATATATGTACATGTACTAAAGATAGTATCTTTGTCTTGGTTATCTGGCTTTGTAAACACAGATTTTGATCAAGATCTCTCTGACCCCAAAGGTTGAACAATTTATACGGCCTAATATGTCATACTTAGGTGAAATTATTAAAATTGAATGTTCCCATTTTTGTCTATCAAGTTGGAAATTTGAAATTCGTGTTGAATGTCTTGTACTGGTGATGATGTTATTCCATTTTTAACCTTTTAATTGCACCTAGATTAAAATATGAATGGAGTTATTTTATCTCTTTGGATAAAACTGCATTAGTTTGCCATAGTTCCAGGCTAAAAGTTGAGCTACAATGTGTTATAAATGTACCACTGTATTGATATCCTCTATTTAACCTCACTTTTTTTTTTCTTTTGGTACCCAGGATCGAACTCAGGACGTTGCACTTTTGAGGCAGGCACGGTGTCACTGAGCTAACGCCCCAGCCATATCTAGGCTCACTTTTAATACGCTGGCCAAAGCACATGAAGATCAGCCATACTCGGCTTTGTCTCTCGCACTTGCTGAGCTCTTCCTCACCTACAGGAAGGTGCGCACGCACTTCTTTCTGCCGGAAACTCTTACGTCATCTTTCCACCACGCCCTTTCTTAACCTCCCATCACAGCTCAGCCATTACTTGCACAATTATTATTTTTTGCATCCCTAAAATAATGCTACAGATTTTTTATGAAAGTTTCTATAACACATTGAGCTTTATTTCCCACTGACAAATTGCACTGATCCATCATCTATTTTTTGTATCACCTTGTTAATTCTCTATCCCGCAATAATGAAAACTGTTTCAATCTGCAAGATTTGTGTCAAGCACCGAGGCTGGTATCTGGATTCAATAAATATTGACTTACTGAATTCTTAAATGGATAACACCCAATCATTTTTATCAGATAGGGGTCGTCTGAGCTATGTTTATGACTACAATAAGAAAAAACACCGAATTTCACCCTAAAAATGATCTTAACACTAGACTCAGTCAATTTCAATGGTAATATTTTATAGTGCTATAATTTGAATTTATTTACCTAAGTGACAGTAAATATAACATTTCAAATTACTGGTATGTTTTTATCTCTCTGTACATTTTTTTTTTTGAGACAGGGTCTCACTATGTAATTGAGATTTGACCTGGAACTCACTGTGTATCCCAGGCTGGTCTTGAACTCACAGAGATCCTCCTGCCTCAGCCTCCCGAGTGCTGGAATTACAGGTGTGCACCCCCACACCAGGCTCTCCTCTCTGTACATTTTAAACATGCCAGGATGTTGTGTTATATCAGAAACAATTTAACTGTTTAACATAAATCTGTAGGATTAGAAGTAGAGTATCATAATTTATTTTAAAATATATAGATGTCTGAATATGTTCTTATTGCTCTTTAATATGTAAATGCAGGAAGTTATTGGCCCATATAAAAACAAAACAGTCAAGGATATAAGTTTTACAAATTTTTCAGAAAAAAAATTTAAAATAGGTTGTTTTCCCTGAGTGTGGTTCTTGTATTAGCGATTTGATTCTTAAAGAATTTCGCCAGGTCAAGAGCACTTTTATAATCTCATTAAGAGGAGTCATTCTAAAATGTGCATGTTTTTCAAAAGACAAAATTATTTCTCTTCGTGTTTAACATATTCAGAGGACAAGTGAATTTGTGTCAAATTTCCAATAAATGGTGGATTTTCCTAATTAACAGACAAGCAGTTAAAAAATCAGTTAATGTAGTGTACCATTAATCAACTAATTTCAATACGAGTGGGTGACTCATTGATTCCTCTTCCACATTTTACAGGTCTGAGGCATTGATGAACTGCAGCGGGCTAACTTCTAATTTATGGCATCCATTCTAGAATGCGTGACTTTTGCTCTACCGAACCAAGTCCGCTTGTCCAATTGAAGGATCTACTTTTTGTGTGCAGAATAATGTCTGTTGTCATCAGCGTATAGAACACAAGTAGTACAAGTCAAAGCCAATGCACAGATGCATCCACAGGAAAAAACATCATCTCACTCTTTTGCAGAGAATATTGATTTTAAAATAACCCTGTAATAATAAATAAAACACGTTTAGTCAAACAGAATCAGCATGGTAGAGATTTAAAGTATTCCTAATCATGAGAAACTACTTTTGAGTACCTCTGCTGCTTTCAAATCTGTCACATACTTAGCTTCAGAATCTATAGAAAGGGGCAATTGACAGTAACGTCTTTTATGGATGAGAGTGAGAACTGGATGAGTTGTACAGGCAAACATTTAGCACAATGCTTTGCATATAGCAAGTTACCAGCACATGCTACTTATTATAGCTACAATTAAATGTTCTGGTTGTGATTTTCAGTGTTATCATTTTGTATTATACTTTCTTCTGTGCTGGGATTGAACCCAGGATCTCATCACTGAGCTATATCCCTAACCTAGCATTTTTCCTATTTTGATTGAAGTGACAAATTAGCAACCTCTTCTACATCTTGCTGGAAAGTAATTGATGGTGTCGATCATTAAAAGACTGAATATAACTCAGTAGATCAGAACCCAGCTGTGATTTCTTCTGACAAATCATAAATCTAATTTAAATGTCTACTTTGTGTTTTTATTTTTTACTCATTTTGAAAGCTTTACTTATGATCTGATTTCTCTGGTTTATTAGTAGCTGATCTCACAGCAACTGTGATATAGCTCAATATCTATCTCAATCTTTTTTGCTATTTTAATCTTTTATTATACAACAAGTCTCTGAGCCCGCTCATGTTTGGTGTTCCTTTTATGTTACATTTCAGAGACATAAGTTTGTCACAGGAGGGTTGTGGAAAGACCCTTCTCCCAAAATCATATAACATTGTCAGATATAGAAAAACAAGGGAAGGAAAGGTTAGAGAACAAAGGAGGGCATGCATGGAAGAAAATAAATGTGTATAATTAAGAATTTTTGAATTTTTTGAAAGGCTTCTCTTCAAACTTCTACAATATAAAAGTCACGTGGTATATGTCCAAAAACGGTGATGGCTGCTATGCTGGTCAACTTGGGCTCGTATAATAGACTTCCGTACACTGAGTGGCTTACGTACCAAAATCTATTTCTAGTACTTCTCAAGGCTGAGTTGTCCAAGATCAGGTTACATGCAGACTTGATAACTGGCGAAAGCCTGTTTCTCCATTTGTAGCTGGTTGGTTTTTATTATGTCTTTATAGGAGAACATACCTTTTCATATCTCTTCTTACAAAGTGTTCTAGAACAACAACAACAGCAGCAACTTCAACAACACCAAAAACCTGCTCCCAGGGTATAAGATCTGGCCCCAGAGCTCTGTGTAGGAGGTAGACAGATCCAGGACTGCACAGAGTACAGTTTAATGGAGGACTTACTGAAAGCAGTGTGACCTTGGCCAGCAGCAACACCAAGTGGATCCCTGAAATTAGGTTTAGAGGGTTGGGTGCATATGTTGGGCAGGACAAAAGTCACTTCATGCAGAATGTACCATGATTGCTTTAGCTGATAGCAAAGAGTCAGGCATAGCCTGGTGTCAAGATCCAGTTGGAAAACTACACGTAGGACTCTAATAGTTGTATCTGTTTATCACACGCAGGAAAACTGGCCGGGCTTACTCAAGCACAATTGTGGTGGTTACAGTGTGGATGGCCTAAGTCATATCAAGCTGAATCTATTCACAAGGGTAAAATTACTGCATCTTTATATTAGGGTACAATTACACCCATGAGTGCCCCACCATTGTGACATAATCTAATTATTCCCAATGGTCCTGCTTCCTAATATTATCATAGCAGGGCTCGGGACTTCAACACACACATTTTGAAGGACACAAACTTTCTGTTGCTATAACTTGATAATTTCTGCACCAATCCTTCCCTATTTCAATTAAGCAGAATTTTCCAATTAGCATCTCTGGAAATTTTAAATTGATGGCTTTTCCACACTATACTTTCTCCTGGAAAGACTTTCCTCTTGCCAGAACAGTTCTTTTAATGTAAGTTACTCCCAGCAGAGAGTTAAGAATATTGTCACTTACAGATGCTCCAGCTCCTGTTTGAAAAGTTATTCAGCAATGGCAAATATTATTGGAACTGATTACTTAAAGTCTTGCTACTAAATGATATTTCTTTAAGGTCTGAGTCTTCCTGACAACTTCACATGCCTTGCTATACTGTCTAAATTTTGGTAGTTTTCCTTTAAATGTTTTTTAACTGAATAGATAGCCTTCCCATGGAGGCATATACACAGATGCAGTTTGCACTACACGTGTACTTACAGAACAGAGATTATCAGAGTAGAAGTTACAAACACAGACATTGAAGGTGTGGATAAACATACCTAAGTTTTCAACCTAGAGTGTTGGCTGTTAGGTGAGAAATGGGGGACTGGCATAGCATGAAATGAGTTTTTCAGAAGAATGTGCTGCCTTAAAATTATATGTTTCCAGAAAAATGTAAAAGTAAACATCTATGTAATTTGGTAACACATACAGATTTGGGTGAGAAAGTAGTTAGAAAACAGCTTCGGGATAGAGTGGCATTCTCTTATAGCTGTTGTTTGTTTCTTTCAATACTGGTGATGAAACCTAAAAAACACTTTAGCATTGAGCAACATCTCTATCACTTTTTCTCTTCATTTTTAATTTGTGACAAAATATCACTAAGCTGTTCAGGCCAGCATTTAACTTAAATTCTCCTGCCTGGGCCTCTTACGTATCTGGGGATTATGGGCATGTGCTGCTGCCTCTGTCTGGTTCTAGTGCTTTGACTGAAATATTTGTATGACGTGTTACCAAATGAAGTAAAAATTTCGAAGGGTGACTTGTATTTCTTCTTTGGGGACATTTTCTATTTCAGAATACAATCCTGCCTATGTTCCACCCTTTACTTTCTTTGTGGTGCTCTCCTTAAGTAAGTTTGGTATAAGCTGAAGATGAGGCAGGATTTAATGGTTCATTTATATATTCAATAAGAAATAAGAAGGATAGAATTTTAAACATTATACCTGGTAGTAAGAACATTTCTGGAATACGTCAAAGATTTCATTTAATTAGCTTTCTTAATGCAAGAACAAATTTTGTTTTTTCTGCAGAAACAGGGTTGTGTTTGTAAGTACACAACACATATAAACATTGGTTATCAGATTCATAAGTTCTATGTCCATGGATTCAACCAAATCTGGGTTAAAAATTATAAAATAAGCCAGGCATGGTGACACATGCCTGTAATCCCACCATTTGGGAGGCTGAGGCAGGATGATCTCTGTGACTTTGAGACCAACCTGGACTACACAGTGAGTTCCTGATCAGTCTCAACTACATCGTGAGAAACTGTCTAAAAAAAAAAGTAAAATAAAACACTGCTGTATAGACTTCACATAGTCCACACCTTTTTCCTTGTACACAATATGGTATACAATTATTTATAGCATTTGACATTTATTAAGTATTACATAATACACAGATTATTGAAGATACATCTGAGGGTGTAAGTTACACACAAAGCTAATATCATTTTATGTGAGAGATTTGTACCTCTCTAAATTGTGTTATTCATCAGAGGTTTTGAACTTAGTTACCAATGGAAACATAAGGACAGCTCTGTATTATGTTTTTCCTTCCCTCTATTCTTTCTCAATAATAGAAAGTTAAAAAAAATAAAATTGGGGAATTCTTGCAATAAGAAGTGTGGATCAAAGAAATCTATCAGAAAAGGAGGCATGAAAGTTATCTGAAGTTTGTGAAGCTATCACCAAGGTCATGAAATTATCATTTGTGAGGATAAATGCTTACCTTTGGTATGAGTTTAACATATTTAGTTGTAAGATATTTAGTGAAGCCATAATAAAAATTTTTCCTGAGGGTTTGAGCAATAAAGAAGAATCTGTGTTTGAAATGTTGAAAATGTGTAAAGAAAATTTGATTGATGAAAAAATGAGATGCTAAATATAGCCAATGTGTAAATGAATTCTCAACTCCTTGTCAATGATCAGAGAGTTAGAAGTTCTTTGACCCAGTGTTATGTTTCTTCTAAGTGTTCCAGCTGTTCCAGGGAAAACTCTATCAAGTGATGAATAATTTTATTGTGAACAGATAAGAAAGCCAGAGCTTGTGTGTAAATCTGTTCATTTAACTGGGACTGAACTGTAAATACATGCCATTAAAATGAGCGTCCTACAGTAGTCCTTTGTCTGAGGGACAGCTGGTAAGAATTTTGTCTGACACTGTGGGTTGTCTCTTCATGCTGCTAGTAATTTCTCCTGCAGTGCAGAAGCTTTTTAATAAAATGAGATCTCACTTGTTGATTCTTTGTGTTAGTTCATGTGCAACTGAGGTTTTATTCATGAAATTTTTTTCCTATGCCAGTGTCAAAAGTTCTACCTAACGCTCTTCCAGCTGGTTTAGTGTTTCTATCTTAGTATTTAGATCTTTAATCCATTTCAATTTTAGTTTAGTCCTGGTGAAAGATAGGGGTCTAGTTTTAATCTTTGGCAAGTTAAAACTCAATTTTTCCAACACCATTTATTAAAGTCTTTCCTCCAGTGAGGGTGTTTGGATTCTTTGTCAAAGATAAGGCAGCTGAGTGCTTTTGGAGTTGTTTCCCCATCTTCTAGTCTGTTTCACTGGTCCTCAGTTCTGTTCTTTGCAAATACCATACTGTTTTATCACGATAGCTTTGTAGCATAGTTTCAGTGGGATTGTGATGCCCCCTACCTTGTCTTTCTTGTGTAGGATTTTTTTTGTTGTTGTTTTTTGAGCCAGGGTCTCACTATGTAGTTGAGATTTTGAACTCACAGTGATCCTCCTGCCTCAGCCTCCCGAGTGCTGGGACTATAGGTGTGTACCACCACACCTGGCTTGTTTTTGATAGTCTAGGTCTCTTCTTGTTTCAAATGAAGTTTTGGATTGTTTTCTAGAATATATAAAGATCTTAAAGAAATCAGAGATCCCAAATTTAAAGACCCAATCCAAATGTGGGCATCTGAAATGAATAGACAGTTCTCAGACTGAAAAGTAGAACTAGAAAATAAACATATGAAAAAATGTTCAACATTGTTGGTCATTTCAGTGTTACAAATGAAAACAATGAGATTCCACCTCACCCCAGAAGGAATGGCTGCTATCATGAAATCAACCAATAACAAATAAATGGTGGAGTGGCTGTGGGGAAAAAGAAATCCTTTTGCACAGTTGGTGGGAATGCAGACTGGTGTAACCACTATAGAAATCAGTATGGACACTCCTCAAAGAAATGGGGTTGGAGGTCCAATTTGACCCAGGTATTGCTCTACTAAGTATCTTCCCAAAAGAATTAAAAGATGCATACCACATCACTATATGTGCACCCATATTCATAAGGGCACGATTTCTAATAACTAAAACTTGGAAACAGCCCAATTGCCCATCAACTGGACACCAGATAAAGAAAATGTGTGTGTTTTTAATAAAGTGGAGGGCTACTCAGCCATAAAGAATGAGAAACTAGCAACATTTATAGCTAAATGGATGCACATTGAGGCCATATTCTTAAGTGAAATAAATAGGACAGATGTGAATAGTTTCTCTGGTGTGAGAAAACTGAAAGTTTAAATAAGCACTAAAAGTTGTATTAAGTAATGTGAAATAGGAAGAAAAGGCCCAAAGGTAAGGGGAAATGAGAAGGGTTAGGGAAAGGAAAGAAAGGAGTGGAATTAATATGAAAAAGGAAACAATAGAAATGAAGTCTTTGTAGATAGGAAGGAGGGCAGGGGGTGAGGAAGAAATAAGAACCAAGATATGTTATGTGAAGGCACAGATTTCCAATGATGAAGGTCATTATATTGTATACCTAAAATGTACCAATACAATTAATTTAAAAAATGAAACTCATGCAATCAATGATATCACAATCTTTTTCTAGCTTTAACATGTTAGATTATCTGATGGAATATAAGCTCCATTATCTTGTCAGATTGTTAGTAGTGTATATGTGTGTTTGTGTGTGTGTGTTTGTTTCTTTCCATAATTTAAAGGTTGAATGTGATTGATGTAACAAAATGAATAAATGTGCCAGTTATTTAGAAGAAAATTAAATAAATTTCAAACTAGTGAAACTAATTTTTGTACAGGCATTGTATTAAAGCTTTTAAGTATGTTAGCCAGTATTTTTAATCATGCAGAAAATTATTAGTATAATGTCAAAGAAAATCCAATTTAACTTATATAACAATATCTAAAAAATGTTAATACTACATAAATTTTAAAAAATAAAATCAAGCATTTTAATGCTGACCATATTTAAATCTGGTTGTATAAATATGGAAATTTTAACTTTTTTTTCCTTTTTTCTTTTGGTACCGGGGATTGAACTCAGGTCCTTGAACTTGTGAGGCAGGCAGCAGAACCACTGAGCCAAATCCCCAGCTTAACTTTTTTTATCCTGCATATCTGTGCTACATTTTAAAATCTGTTTTATTTTTTAAGGCTTTAAATAATCTCCTATTAGGACTAAGAAAATATTTATTTAAAATGTAGAATTTTAAGTGTCATTTGTCAGTGTAGGAGGCCTAGGATATAAGAACCATATGGGGGAAGATGTTACATCCCTACCCAATTTCTCACTGAACCCTAGGCTTGAATGAGCGTGGTTTGCTTCTAGTGGGGCCCATTAATCTGTTGCTATAAATGTGAATGTGTTAAAAAGATGCTGTTAGACAAAATAAATGACAACAGAGCTTGAAAGAGAGCACATCAAAAGGCAAAATTGAAATCTAGCAAAGGAGGTAATAACGACTGGGAACTTCAGCCTTCAGGAGTCACTTTACCACAGGCATTGCGCTGTCACACAGTTTTGCAGGAGAGCAAGGCGTGAGCTAAAACGTCATGATAGGTACTGAAGAAGAGATCTTGGAAAGTACTGCAATCTTAGTTGTAATCATACCCTGTATACACTGGGTAACACATACTGCTATTTGTATAACAATGTTTACTGTCACAGTGACAGGATGCCGGTTGGTGCTTTTCAAAGGTGGAAGACGTTTCTCCCTCTGTGCACAGTGAAGTGCTTGCTCCCTAGGAATCCTAGGTAGAGCTGCAATGCCCCTACAGGGGGCGCCCTCGGAGGGACGACGGTGCTGAAGGAAGGTAATTAAACTCTCTTGATTTATCCTTAATGTTTAGGTACTTTCCATGTGCTCTTTTCCACGCTCCTTTCCTCTCATTTTTTAAAAATCCTCTGAAAAAAAAGGCTAATTTCCTCGCTTAGAAATTTAGTGAGAAGTTAGACCTGAGCTGAGTGTGAGAATTGTGATACAGACATCAATTGAAAAACTCATGACATTGATATCGTTTTGCTTAATGAGGTTGATTGCTCATTTTCAAAATTCCTTAGCCTACATCACTTCTGTTACATAAAATCTTACATGTGTACGACTGTGCAAGCAATGCAAGGAACGCACCCCAGGTGAACAGGGAATGGAGGGCCTGAATTCACCGTATTCCTCCTGACCTCGTCGATGAACAGAGAAGAACCATGGATCATAGGTGATCCTTGCAGAGAGCAGTGAAGAAAACACAGCACTGGGTGACATCAAAGATCACACCCAAACCTATCGTTTAATTTTGTAATTTATCCTCAGATTTAATCCAAGAAATAATTCCCTCACCACAACATGCTAGAATTTAAGTGCTTCATTTAATCTAACTGAGCTTTGGTTTTCTAAAATTTAATATGACTATGATATTACTAAACTCTTTGCGACTTTGTGCTGGTGACAGTAGGTGATATTTCCAAGCACTAACTCACTTTGCTGGTTCATATTAATAGTAAACATTGAATAAGTGATTGATGCTATTAAACATAATTGTGTAAATAAAAAGTAGATCAGAATATGAACAATAAAGGAGGCGTATAAGGGCTAACTAAATTAAGTAAACACATTTCAAAAGATATTAGCTAACTTATAAATGAGTAAGCAAATATCCTTTGAAATTTGTTAAGAGAATGACAGCAATTCAGACTTAGTGAGTGGTGCTGTGAATAAAACGACTGGGAGTAGACCATGCACATTTTGGAAATGAGAAAAGTAGATCTGATGGGAAAGGGAGAAACACACATGCACAGATGAAAGAAATTAGGACTTTTTTATAAATCTTATATTCACAAACAAGTAAGTGCTACTATGTTTTGATTAAAATAATATACTAAAAATATGCTAAGACTGAAATATGAAAACTGTAAGAATCCTTTGAAGATATTGATAATGCCTCCCATGTTCAGAAAGTGTTCCTTTTCATCGTGACACTTTAATATAAATTTTGCATCCAAGCTTTATCTTTTCTAGGAAGTCAAGGAATTCCATCAAGCCTCAATTTCTCCTGTAACATGGAGCACATATTTCCCATCCTGTAGGGCCATGAGGCAGACAAAATAAGATGTGAGGTAACATTGTACACGCTAAACAATCCGCAACACAGCCAGGACCCTGGCCTTGCAGTGAACGGAGTTTGTCCTTCTCATGTTGGAGCTCGCACTCCAGCGGCACTGAAAAGGAAAAGCCCCTTCACCCTAAAGCCATGCTGACGGAGACTCAGTCAAGGCAAGAGCATTGGTGGTGGCTCTAATGTGTGCTCATCAACACTTCCTGAAGGTAAGATGACTTCTAAGTAGTGTGGTTTTCTCATCTTGAGCCAAAATCTACATGTCCAAGATTAATTTCATGAAAAAATAAATATGCTGATGAACCGTCTATGCCTCAGGTATTTTCTACAATTTAGTAGCCTGAAGAATCTCTTTTCACTACATTTGTGGTAGATTCTCCCATCAGTGGTCCATCAGTGTGGTACAAATTCTGAAAAACGATTGTTGCTTTTTAATTTCTTGCTAAATTACCAGGCGCCTAATTGATATCCATAAATCAGTATGTGGTTTATTGATGTATAGCTCCTCAGTACACATGAATGGTCGCTGCTGCTCGTAATGTCTTAATGCTTTTATTAGTAAAAATCACTGCATGGACATCAGGTACTCAGATGAGATTGCTCATCTCAGATTTTAATCAGAAAAGGGATAGCGAATCTGTCAAATAGTATTAGGGCTTTAAGTTACAATATGCTTCCTACTGAAAGAAAAATTCAAAAAAGCAAAATTGTTCCACGAAGCATTGTTTAAAGGAGAAAAATAAACTGTCCTATTAAAAATATATCTCACAACGTATATAAACAATAAAGGTATATTAATTATTTAAAGTGGTGTACCTTTAGAAATTTTGATAATGTACCTGTGCTGCTTATTTTGCTCCTTAATAATATAACTTGGGGGCCAGGGACTTAGCTCAGTAGTTCTGCCACCTGCCTTGCAAGCAGAAGGCCCTGAGTTCAATCCCTGGTATGAAAATATAGACCTGTGTGTGTGTGTGTGTGTGTGTGTGTGTGTGTGTGTGTATGTGTGCACGTGTGCACGTGCGTGTGTGTCTTCCCCTCTACCATTAAATGTTTATTAAATGTTTTTCTACCATAGCTCCTTGAATGGCTACCTAATGGGTATTTGTTCTATGAAATACTTAATTGAGCCATTTGGATTTTTAGATTATTTAAAAAATTCATTGTAAAGACATTATAATTTCTCTTTTTAAAAAAATCCTAAAAAATGTCAGTGTATGTAGTTAGGACTTCCAATGGCAGAAGATACTTCTCTTTAGAGTCTTACACTGTGGCCAGAATGACAGAATAATGGTTCTCCCTCCACTTAACATAAGTTTAGGTCTGCTATTTTTAAAATAATTTCCACAACTCTTTCTTGAAAAATCAGTACTAATTCTAGCATTCCTGAAAATTTCTCTACTAAGAGTTCATTGTTTGTTCTTGTTCAAATTCAAATTCTCTGGGTGAGAAATCTCAGCTTTTAACTAGTCATACCTAGAAAATAAGACTTCAGGGAAAATGTGGTTTGAAGAAACAGATCTTGAGGAAGAAGGGGCAGTGATTTAGAGGGATGAAGTAGCCACAGGTGTGTTCTCTTTTGGAAAATTTTGTCCATTTGAGGTGAGACATTCTTGACAAAATCATCCCAAGCAGAATGAGGTCCTTAGAGAGCTGAGTAGATGGCTTTTCATTTCCCTTCATGTGAAACTCAAATGCCACACTGGCTCTGGATTTTACATTTGTAGTTTCATGTTCACTTTTTCATTGTGAGTTGACACTCTGCTTCAGAATAAACTTAACAAGAGTTCAAAGGAAATATTAAAAAAAATCACTTACATTATGTTTTAATCATTGCCAGATGATATTAGAAAAATAGTATGCTCTCCCTTTTCAGGAGAAAAAAATGACACAGACATTTAACAAGATTCATCTTGCATGAAATAATGAAATCTACTTCTTGGATTAGGAAATGTAATAACTCAGCCAAATCCTGGCACGGAAGATGGTTCCCCTGTTGAATGCCCTTCTGTTTCAGGTTGAAAATATAAAAGAATGGGAAAATACCTGAAATGTTTAATACATGTAAAATTGTAAAGATCATATATTTTTGATTAGTCTCTGTTTTGTCACATTTTATAATGATGGAGGTATATCACTTTCATTTCAAAACAGGAATTGGAGTAGAGAACTGACTGCATTCAATTTATCATATATGTATTTTTTATTTGGCCAACCACTCTTTCATAGACATCCAACTGAGCACACATGGAAATGCCTCCAAGGGATAAAAAGAAAAGCAAAACATAATTCTGCCACTGAATCAGGTTCCAAAATCAAATTCATTTACAAAATAGTGGCAGCTAAAATGTATTGATCTTTTACTTAAAGAAACTAGCCCTCTAAAATCTAGATTTTTCCACAATTTTCTAAAGTATTTGACAAACAAGGTAAATGCTTTGGAAAAATTCAGAAATTATCAAACCCTAACCCCTAACCCTAACCCTAACCAGTCTTAGGCCTTAATCCAGGCTTTTCCACAGTGCACTTCCATCATTTGGTTTCTGGACTGGAGTTGGCCAAACATGATCCAAATCCTCAAAAGCCATGAGCCCACGAAGTTTATGCTGCAAGTGGAAGGTGTTTTGTTTCAGTGACAAAACAGTGGCTAATACAGTTCTTCATCCTCTAGCCCTAACTCTTAAAAACTAAACCCAGCCACCAACCCAAACCATATCTTAACCTGGAATCTCACACCCAGCTCTGATGCCTAACAATTCCTCACCCTCATCCAAAGCATCATGCTAAATTCTAAGTCTTCTTATTTATTTTTTTATTTTATTTTATTGCACCAGGGATTGAACTTAGGACCTTGTGCTTACGAGACAGGTGGTGGAACCACTGAGCTAAACCCCAGCCCTAAATTCTAGGTGGAACCACTGAGCTAAACCCCAGCCCTAAATTCTAATTCTACACTGGAGGCCTCGATCTCAACCCAAACCTTGCCTTTTTGCCTTGTATTCATCCACAATCCTTTACCCCTATTAAAACATGAGGGAGAAATGATTAGTTTTCAATTCTTTCCACACTTCCAACCATGACTCAGGGTGTGAAGAACCCTAAATAGCTTCTTATTGACCAGAAAAGCCTGTTCCTCATCAAACCCCAACACTTATGGTTAAGGTCTGCCCAGATCATATAACAGGTGAGGGTGGCTGTCTAGCTTGCTACTGGGCTGTCTCTTCTACTTGTGGATGATTCATGAAAATTAGCCAGAAACATTCAGACTGAGGGCTGAATCAAGATTGGAAAAGGCTTCCACTCAAGCCTTTTTAGTGCCTAGACTTTTGGAAAGTGGGAAAACAACAAAAACACATCCTTTTCCCTTGAACATCTCTCTCCAGGGGAACAGGACAAGGGAGGCTCTCAAGGCTGTGAGTGCCTAGTTACTTAAATTCCATGGCACATAAGGTTCTAATAGCAAGGATTTGGGGTCATTTCTTCAAAGTTCCATTATAATGAAGGTGAGGATGAGTGTACAATAAAGTCAGAAAGCCCCTGGGTTAGACACTTTCTGGCTCCACTTCCCCAACTTTTATTAGGAATAGTTCGTACACACAGAAAGATGAAAACAATCCCCATGAAGTTTGTGTGTAGAGGATTGGGGTCTGTGGACCTAACTCTGAGAACAGTTTGGGGCTTCAGCGGGATCAAGAGAAGAGTACAATTAAGAAAAAATGTCCAGGGCCAGGGATGTAACTCAGTGGTTCTGCCACCTGCTTCTCAAGCTCAAGGACCCAAGTTCGATCCCTGGTACCAAAAAAAGAAAAGAAAAATGTCCTGTAGACCAGTCCTTACTTCTTCCTCCCTTGAACAAGACCCCTATAACATCCCCAGTGCAGACCCTCTTACTACCCAGTCCATACTTTTCAGGAAACCAGTGTTTTTCAAGACATACAGCTGTTACCGTTGGCAGTGAGTAAACATCCTTTTCAGTGTGAGGAAAATTTTGAAGTCTCGTTCCAGTCTCCGATTGGGCTCAGTGAGAAGCAAAAGTGAGGCCCAGGCAGTGGGGCGACTTTCCTGGCTGACAGTCACTCCACCCGTGGTCATCCAGAGATTGTTCTGCACAGTGAGTGCTGGGGCACTAGGGCTCCAGTTGCTGAACTGTCACTGGTAGGGAGATTGCAGCAGCGGCTTTTGTAGATTCATAGATACCTCTGTGTCCTGCAGCTATAACTGACCTACCCTCTGGAGACCAGATGTCTGCAGACCAGGAAGACACTTGGCCAAGAGCAGGTCATCTTATACACCAGGGGCAGCTGAGTGAGATAGCAGGGCCTGCCTGCCTCAGGGTTCAGCACAGTTTGGGCTAAATAACTATCACTCAGTTTCTAGTGCCATCTATGAACACCACTGGACCAGCATTAGTGGTCTCACAGGCTGTTCCCTGAAGCCCCATTGTAATTAATTTAATTATTATATTTCATTCTTCTTTGTGTTTGTTTTTAAACTATGGGTCAAATTTGGAGAACTTTCCTGATGAATATACTGTTTTTAATTGACTGGTAGGAATTTTGAGAGTGTTTTTCAATATATCCATATATGCAGACATATACAGCATAGCCATGAAGTATCCTTACAATTTCAAGTTATTATAAACCCTTTACTGAAAGAAGTTGCCAAAGGCTTCTTTTGCTTTTGTGTTTGAGATATTCCGTGATGATGTTTCATCAGGCAGATTTAATAAACTAAGTGTTTCTGTCTTACTGTGTTCCCTCATGATGTAGGATTTACATAAGCCTGCAGCTAGCATCATATTCCATGGTGAAAAGCTGAAGCCCTCTAAGTTTAGAACGTTCGTAAGACAATGTTTCCAACTCCGACTAATGCTGCTGAGTGTAATACTGGAAACCCAAGTCAAAGCAAGAGAGCAAGGAAAAGAAATAGAAGTGATCCATATTTTAAAAGGAAGCAAAATTGTATGTCTTTTTAGATGACTTGGTCAAAAGCTGTTAGACCCCATAAACAAATTCAGTCAAACTGCAGGACACAAACCAACATACAAAAGTCAGTAGCATCTCTTCACACACACAATGAAATAAAGTATTGAAAGCAACAATTACATTTATGAGCTACCAAAAATAAAATAAAGATTTAGATATGTACTTAACCAAGTAAATGAAAGATTAATAAATGGAAATCTGTTTTATGTATATGGATTAGAACATTCAATATTATTATAATTTCCATAGTACCCAAGGCAATCTATAGGTTTGGTGTAATATCTATGAAAATTTCAATGGCATTTTTCACAGAAATCGAAAAAATCCTAAAAGCCATATAATTCAACAAACAATTGAATAGCCAACAAATATACACAAAAAGAACAAATCAAAAGACAGCATACTCTTCTCAGTATTTACTAGAAAGCTGTAGTCCTCAAACAGTATGTCATTGCACACAGTCAGACACATACAACAGCAGGGCAGTGTAGAAACTCCAAAAGCAACTCACAAATAAACAGTGGACTTGTTTTTCATAAATGTGCTAGGCATACACAGTAGGGAAGAGACAGTCTCTTCAGACAGTGGTGTTGGCAAAACAGTGCATTTTCATACAGAGTAATATTAGAACCCTTCGCACACAATATAAAAGATAAAAATCAAATTGGATTTAAAACTTAAGCATAATATCTAAATCTGCAAGACAGTTAAATAAAATATAGCAAAGCTCCAAACAATCGTCTGAGCCATGATATTTAAATTTCATCAAATTCTCAAATTGGCTTCCAAAAGCACAGGCAACTAAGGCAAAATATAGAGAAATGTCATTCACCAAACTAAAAGCTTATGTAGAAACAACATAAAGAACTATAGGGAATACTTGCAAAGTACATATCTGGTAAAAGGTTGTACCAAAAGATGTAGGAAACTCACAAAAAGTCAAGAGCTGGGAAACAACCTAATTCTTAAAATGGTCAAAGAATCTCCATTCTCTTGACATGTCTCAAAAGAGGATATTCAGATGGCCAAAAAGTTCATCAAAATGTGTTCATCATCTCAATGAGAATAAATCAGAGAAGAAAAAGTGAAGAACACAAAATTTACTCTTGTAAGAATGGTCTTGGAATAAGATGACAGTTACCAACTTTTGGTGAAAACACATTACAGGAGTTATGGATAACAGTACATCATTTCCTCAAGAATATAACTACCATAAGATTTATCAATTCTAGTTCTGAGTATACAGCCAAAGGGCCTTACTTTGCATGTCAAGGAAATGTCTGCATGACTATGTTGGATCCAGCCTTCTTCAAAATGGGAGCATAAAGAGATATTCACATGTAGAAATGTGGTTCAAATCTATACCCTGACGTATTATATCTTAAAGTATAAAAGAGTCATTTGCAATAACATGGATTAATCAGAAGGACATGATGCTAAATGTTACAAGACAGAGAAGGAAAGACAAACATTGCATAATATCACATATGTAGAATCTGTAAAAGAGTTGAACTTGTAAGGGTAAAGAGCACAATACTGAATCCCAGAGTGAGAAGAGTAGGGAAAGGGAAAATGTGGGGATTTGTCAGAAAAAGTGTACAAGTTATACAGGAGGAATTTGTTTTTCAGATCTATTACACAGATTGATGATGATGTATAGCAATGGTATGCATTTTAATTCTACTAAGATAGAAATTTTTTCATGATTTTACCATATTACAGTAAGCACTGAAAGTGACTATTATTTTTAATTATCCCACTTTATATACACACACGCACACACACACACTCACCATACTCCATAATTTTCAAAAACATATTTTGCTATTTAAAACTTTTAAAGTTAATTTTATATCTACTTTTTCCAACATTTAAATATTGTATAAAACTTAAAAGTGCTCTGTAGGGGCAGGGCGAATACTTTTCTTTTTAGTGTCCCAATGACTAAATTTCATATAAAAATTATCATATTTCTAAAGGTATTGAGAAAAGAAAATCTTTTTTAAAGTGAAAAAGGAGAAATGTGTACACGTAAGAATATGAATATAGGAGCTATGTACATAAACTTTCCATCCACATGTATAAACGTGACTGATCCTGAATAAGACTGAAGAAACACACATGGAAGGCATGTTTGAAATGAGTTTGAAATGGTTCTGAACCCCAAATCATCACATTTCTTTTAAAATAATGTAAGACTTAGTTAGAGATAACTGACTCCCTCTGGGAAATAAATATCTTTACCACTTACCTAGTGAATAAAAAGGTACTGCTTAAACCACACCAGTACAACCCTGACGACAAGGGTTCTCTGCAGGCAGCAGGGAAGCCTCCAGGGCGCCCTCAGCTGGACCCAAAGGCTCCGCCCTCCCCTGAGCTGGCCGCTTCTTCAACGTGACTTACGTGTAGCTACTGGTGAACACGCTAACTGCAAGTCACATAAGTGACATTTCCAAATGGGAAATTCGATGTTTTGAATTTTGTTTTTGAAATCTTCCTCCTTCTTTCTGTTCAATTCAAGCATTCACACTTAATTTCCCACGCCAGGGACGATTGGGGTGTTGCGATTGTTTGGATGTAATTTGAGTGTTCCAATGTGTTTATTTTGCAGTATCAAAAAACATTTTAATTTCAAATAATTGACCTTCTTATTACTTATCTATGGATTGCTCGTACAACACACCAGAGTATGTAAATTAACATAAAACAAAAAAGTATTAGTTAAAAGATCAGAGAAATAATCTTGAATGTGATATCAGATTTGTTTTGAAAATGGCACACTAGATCACTTATCACAACGATATCCAGCCTGTGGAGACACTCAGCTTGTTAAATGAAGTAAAATTAAACTCTGATATTTGGGAGGCCGGAATAAAAATAGAAGCAGCGAGTTACATGATTCACAATCTCCAAAAGAAAATCCTTAACAGAAATTTTCAGGGGAATAGATATTTTCTTGACATTTAAACATGTTTTTTTTTCCCTTTCTCTTTTTTGTTCTTTTTATAGAGGATGTTAAATGAAGCAATAAGAAAGCTCTTGTGACTGCCTAAAGAATGTGACTCCCCTAACCCTCAGCCACCCCGGAGTACTATTCCATAGTACAGGGGAGAATCGCTATTTTAGAGGCCAAATGGTTCTGACAGGAATCTTTAGCTTTTCAGTTTTCACCCTGACAGTGCAAGGTGGCATCCATAGTTTTCTATTTAAGTAAGTCTTAGTACAAGAAAGGAGTCATTCATATGTGCGAACGGCCACTACAGTGTCCTTACTGGCAGCCAGATCTGCTATCAGCCTCCCAAGTCTCATTATTCCCTTGTTATGAACTATATTTCTTTTTTCAGCTTTGCATTGTTATATACTGATTAAATGGGTTAGGGAAAACCATAATGCATATAAAACTAACTGTTACATGTCGGAATACACTGAAGTCGTAGTTATTGGCCCTTGACACTTGCACATGTATATCATGCAGAGATGACAGATGATAGATAAAATTTCTGGTGGGGAATAAGTAGCGAATATCAATTACAGTTAGAGGAATAAGAGGCATATATGTTTGATTCAAAACACACTGTTTACAAGAGATATAATGAAGGTGAAAGCATATATGTTGCCTTGAAATTGTCATGATTAGGTATATTTGCGGCACATTCCCATTGCTGTACTTTTAGTGGTATTATTATCTACTTAATTATGTGGTGAGCTCTCTGAGAATTGGACTTGCACTTTGTTTGGTTTTATTTTCTTTTGTTTTCTTTGGTACATGTCAAAATTTTTAGCACATATTACTTTTCTTTTAGTACATATTACATTTCTTTTAACATACTGTAAAACTTAGAGATAACTGACCCCTTCTGGGAAATAAATATCTGTACCACTTACCTAGTGAATAAAAAGATACTGCTTAAACCACACCAGTACAGCCCTGACGACAAGGGTTCTCTGCCTAATTCTGTCATGTAGGCAGTAGCGAAGCTCCCAGTACATCCTCAGTGGATACAGCGGTGCTGTACCCTATTAGTATTAATAGTCTTTCTGCTATTAAAGGGAGACTAAGAAAATTGTCTTCTTGATCTGACCAAATATATATATATTTTTTTCATTTAAAAACATTTTCCATATTTGTATCAGTACCTTTAGAACTTCGCCTTAGTCCTAGTGACGTGAGCATTTTTATGCAAAATTTAGCCATATGAACACTAAAAAGAAAATTATTCTCTCTGCCCCTATAGACTGAGTTCATATTTAACTTCTGTTCTAGTGACAGAAATTCAGTTTTATGAACCAGTTAAAGGAAAAATGTGCATGGTGTGCTTTTGCAGCACTTAGATATTGACATATGACTTTTTTCTTTTCTCAAGGCTAAGCAGGAGGAGGCCACAATAATAGGACTTTTTAAATGTGTGCAAAATTCTCTTTTGAAACCTCTCCACTACATAACTACAGTGAATTGGCTTGATGGCTCAAACAGACACAGGTTGTAGGTTAAAGTAGGAACTGAAGACTGTAAATTCTTACTGTCACATTAAACTTGAGTCAGAGTACGATATAAATAGCGTTGTGCTTCACATTTCGCCCTCTGGAGCCAGCCCACTGCAATTCCTGGCTGGCCTTCATTGTGATCAGATGCAGAGACCCTGGGCATCAGAGGAAACTGAGAACGGTGCCAGTTGACATTCGTGAAAGTTCACATCAGTGAGACGGTCCAGAATGTGCACTGCCCAACACCAATAACCCCTCACAGAATGGAAGCAATTTGTTAGATATTGACTCCTCATTTTTGGTGAATGTTCTTGATTCTTCACTACTTATAATGAAAAGATATCTTGTCCAATAAGTCATGTATATATGCTAGTGTATTTTTTTCTTACTTTTATGTGCAAGACAGTAAAATCTATATTGTACCTA
The DNA here is from genome assembly GCF_012274545.1 of Fukomys damarensis. Classification (NCBI taxonomy): domain Eukaryota; kingdom Metazoa; phylum Chordata; class Mammalia; order Rodentia; family Bathyergidae; genus Fukomys; species Fukomys damarensis. The sequence continues at coordinate 6,164,615 of NW_022900941.1, read as the reverse complement.
GTATATTCTATGCACTTGGCATATACTGAGAAATAAGCAATCAATAATCTATAATAAATATGCCAGTTGATTAATTGGAGTGTTGGACAATACACGTGCAACAGGCATTATGTTCTACTAAACTTTGGGAGATGCATTTGAGATAAAGTTGAAAACAACAGAAACGTGCTCCCAGATATTCTTCATTGCATTATTGTTATTCATTACATTCTTAAGGTTTTGAAAATTTTCTTTTTTCTAAGCCTTTCTCCCTTGCATATGTCAACGAACACTAAAACTAATTAGCACAGGTTTTCTTTTCAAGTTTTTGGTATATGACTACATTTCCTTGCGAAGTATATTCTCATTACCGTAGGACACATTCTGTACTCAATTATTAAGGCTTCATTCCTCACAGGAAGACCATTGTTTCATCTGGTATCTTCAAACAGTGGATTCAGAGCACGGCACATAGCACAGCATATGCTTATCAGTGTTCATTCAAGATTTTTTTTTTCTCCTGTAATGAGGGAGTCAATTTTTTTTCAAAATGGGGAAAAAGATCTGAATTTCTTGGAGGAAGGTTACTTTAGAAGTATGTTTACAGTGTGAGAAAGTAAGTCTCACATACAGAAAGATGCAGAGACAAAGACTGAAAATTGTCTGGAAAAATCTTGGGATTTCAGTCAACTAACTCACAGAACAAAGGTGCAGTATGCCTGTTTTCAAAGTTTGAATGTTCAAAGTGTCACCGAAATTCATAGAGCAATAAATGCTGTATGGCTATGAAGTGGGGATACTGAGTTTATTTCACTTGTAACCGAAAATTTCAGGGAATACACCAGGGCAATATCTCAGCTTCTTCTTTCATCCTTCATAAAACAATCATCAGGGTTAAACACTTAGTAGATGATATAAGCTTGAGATTATTTTTTATTTTGCTAATATTCGTACTAGCATTGTATGGCAATAATAAATCATTCTAGTATTTTATTAAATTATCCTCATAAAAATCCTGCTCTTTAGTCTCTTGACATTTTACAAATTCAAATCATTCTGTCTTCATTATTAGATGGGTCGGTTTTCTATCCTGTTGCTACCCCCTGTAGGACTCTGAGATTATTATTAAAAGATAAAAGATTAGCATCACCAAAAAACACTTCCAAGTTGTCTAGGCACCAGTTTATTTCTTCCATTTGCCTGAAGTAGATAATTGAACTCCTGTAACTCTTGGAGCACAATAACAAACTGAGGTAGGTTACAACTTTACAAAGGTAACATAAACCTGTTTGGAGTATACTATTGTTCTGATAGGAGCCCATAATATAATAACACCCAAGTACTAAATAGGAAGACGTTAAGAAATAGGTTCTCCTTCAGACATAAGACATATACTATCCATCTAGACTTCTTTCATCTTTATTTTACTTCTTATATTTCTTGGGAAATATCTTGTTAGAGTGAGAAGATAATCATTTTGCAATGACCAGTTAGGGATGCTAAGCAGAACATAATAAGGCACTGGCCTCAAAAATGACCTCTTTGAATTAAATAGACATCACATGAAAATAAAATAGTAATCCTATTTTTTAATATAAAGCCCCATGTCCTAGATCCTGGTTTATACACACATTAATGAAAATTAAAGGTGTGGAAATAGGAGCATTGACATTAACCTTACAGAAAATTCTGCCACATTTGTATAATCAGTATATTTTAATAGATATAAACCATGGTGCATAAAGATAAGTGTATTACACATTGAAATATCCTTGCATCCTAGGAATCAAATTTACTTGGGCCTGGTATATGATGCTATTAAATTCTATTTACTAGTGTTTTGTGGAGGATTTTTGCTTCTATACCCTTTGGAGTTATTGGTTTACAGTTTTGTTTCCCTTAGTGACTTTACCTTAGTATTAATGCTGATCTCATAATACGAATTTAGAAAGATTCCTTCCTTTTTAATGTTTTTAAAGATTTTGAGAAGGACTGGTGCTAATTCTTCTTTAAATATTTTCTACAGTTCACCAGCATATTTGCTCAGTTTTGCAACTAAAGTGTCCTCTAAAGCCCCATGTGTTAGAGATTTTCTCAGCGTCGTGTGTTGTTAGTGGAGTTGTTGGAAGAGGTGGGGCCTGGAGCATGGAAGACAGATATCCAGAGTGTCCTCCTAGGCATTCTTGCTCCTGTGCTAGCAAGGGGTGAGCTCTTCTCTCTGACATGCACTTCCTGTTGCAATTTCCCCTGTCACAACAGGCAAAGGCAGCGTGACCAAGTAACCATGTTTCAACCTCTAAAGCCAGAATGAAGCCTTTCTTCTTTTTATTTCTGTATCTCAGGTATTTTTGTCACAGTAACTAAAGCTGAAAAATATTGAGGGTATCCAGACATGCACATTCTTAGTTCAGAAAATTTGATGTTCCATTCAATCTCATTACTTAAGATTATCGACAAGCTTTCTATTAATGTGTGATTCAGTCTTTGTAAACTTTGTGTTACTAAGAGTTTTTCCACATCTATATTATCTAATCTTGGTGTGTTTATTTATGCTGCTCTCTTCTAATCTTTTCTTATTTCTGTGGGATCAATTGGAATGCCTCATTTTTATTAGTGATTTTATTTATTTGAACATTTCTCCTTTTTCTTAGTCCCTGCCTATCCCTCTTCGGGTGGAACTTCTGTCTCCCAGTCGTCCTATAGCACCGAATCTTCTTTATCTTTTCTCTGCACTACTCAGACTTTGCCTTCTCACTGAAATCTCTTCCTTCTACTCCAACACTCACATGCACATTTTTTCTTGCTTTCCACTATATTTGGTATTATCTCTATTACTGACTAGTTAATGGAGATTGTAATGCTGAAATTCTTTTTATGTAATGTGATTAAAATATATTTTTACTTCCTATGATATTATGTCTTGGCATATATACACACACTCACACACATACACACACACACATATACATATACACATATATAGTCATTTCCTAATTTTTTCTATTCTCTATTTTGATTATTTCTGTGCAGTTTTATTATTTTATTTCTTCTATCAAGTTTTGGCACAATATGAGCTTAATTTTCTAGTTTTCCGCAGTGCACAGTTAAGGCTACTTTGTTGTTTTCTGTGGTTTCCTTCTTGTTGTTATATTGTTGTTATATTTGCTTTCTTCTTTTTTGATGTAGATTCTTATTGTTATGCAAATAATGACAGAAGCAGTTTTACCAAACCCACTAAACATAAATATACTATTCTCTCCAAAATAAAAGAATAATTCTTGGCAAAATTTGGGCTTAATGGGTCATGTTTCAACTGCGTGATCCTTATAAAAATTAATTTCATGCTCAAAGGTAGCAATATTGACTATATTTTAATATATATTAATTTATATTTATATGATATGCAATTATAATTTTATATAATATATAATTGGTAGATTCAAGCTAAATTCTACAAGAATTTTAGAGAAGCTCTAATACCAGTACTCCTAAAACTCTTTAATGGAATCAAAAGGGCAGCAGTGCACCCAAAGTCATTCCCGAGAGGAAGCTTTCCCCAGTTCCAATACCAGAAAGGACCCAACCGTGCAAGAGAGAGGGAGAGGGAGAGGGAGAGGGAGAGAGAACACAATAGGATAATCTCATTAAAATAGACCCAAAGGTCATCAATAAGATAAAAGGAAATAGAATGCATAAATTCATCAAAAAGATAATACACATCCACAAAGCAAAAATAATTCACCACATAAGTAGAAACAAACACAAGAAAACATGATAATCTCAAGAGACACGGTAAAGCCACTTCACAAAATTCAGCATACATTTATGATTTAAGAAGTCCTCAAGAAAAAAGAAATGGTAGGCTTTTATCTTAATTTGATAAAAGCTGTCTATTGCAAACCAGTGGCCAACATCATACTTAACAGAGAAGCTGAAGGCTTTCCCTCTAAAGTCAGGAACAAAACAAGGATGTCTGCTTTCACCAATTTTGTTAACATAGTTCTTGAAATACTAGCTAGAGAAATTAGACAAGAGAAAAAAATAAAAATGACAAAGAAAAAAAGTAAGCTAAATCATCATTATTTGAAGATGACAAAATCTTCTATACAGAAAACCCTACAAAGGACATCAAAAGACTTATAGAACTAATAACCAAATTTAGTATTGTAGCAGAATATAAAAGCTAACACTCAAAAATCAGTAGTATTCCTGTACACCATTAACACACTCATTGAGAGGGAAATTAGGAAATCAATATCTTTCACACTATTATGAAAAATGAAATATTTAGGATTTAACATCACCAACGAAGTGCTTTAGTGCTCTGCAAAAAGAGATTAAAGAGGATATCAGAAAATGGAAAGATATGCTGTTTCTAGACAAGGCAGAAACAATGTAGTTAAAATGGCCTGTTATACAGATTTTATGCAATCAAAATAGCAATAACATTACTTATATATACTGTTATACAGATTTAATGCAATCCAAGCTACCAAAACCAAAATCCAACTACAGCTGTCAGACAAATACAGAATCCTCAATTAAAGAGCATATCATTCATTCTTCTATAATGAATATAGATCATCATCCAGAATTTAGTATGTACTTTTACTTTGTACATAGTGATTCATGTTTATCCTGAATAAAACAATTCATGATATGGGAATGTACATTCAGTACAATAATTCCTAACAATCAGAAAGCCCTGGATTTGATCCAGCACCACATAAAAATCAAGCATTAAAATTAAATATAAAAATACATGGAATTCAAAAATATTTTCTTGAGTAATCAATAGTCTAAAAATCACAAAACAAACTACTTATAATCACAACACAAATTAAGTACTTTTACATGAGTGAAAATTTTAAACAATTAAATTTGATAACTACAGGCACAAATTTACATCAAATTGGGATAGCTGTGAATTGCAAAAATAATATGAGAATTTGACATAGGGAAGCTGGCACTTTCTGATTTCAAGATTTCCTACAGAGCTCTGAGTATTAAATAGTGTGGGACTGGCACAAGTACAGGTATATAGGAGGATACACAGAGCCAAATTCCAGAAGAAAAAAAATTATAAATCTTCGGGCAACTGATTTTCTGCAGTGTTCGGGAAAATATTTACCCACTTGATTAGGAAATAATGGTACAGGAACAATTCTTTAAAAGTGGTACAGGGACAATTGGATTTTCATGTGCAGAAGAATGACTAGAAACACATGTTTAGTTCCTTGTTGTAAATATTAATTCAAACCATATTGATAATCGACCTATAAGGGCTAATATTAAAGAATTTTAGAAAAAAAAACTTTATGACCTCAGATTTGGTAATAGATATTTAGATTTTACAACAGAACCATGGGAAAGAGACAAAATAGGTAAATAAACTTGCCAAAATATAAACATCATTTTACATAAAACATTATAAAAAGTAAAAGCCTAAGATGGGGAGAAAAAAATTGAAAAAAAAATACACTTGGGAAGGGTTTAATTTAAACTCTTAAAATTTAACAATAAATTCAGTCATTTTTAACATGGATAGGGGATTAAGAAGACATTTCTCTGAAGAAAATATGCAAATGGCCAAAAAGCCATGGAAATATGCCCCACTTCTTGTTTTAAAACTATGATCATATAGTTAGTGTCACTTATTAATATTGCTTTAATAAGGGAAATGGAAAAATACATTTGATGATATGAGTAATTAGGAACCCTTGTCCAATTCTGGTGGAGGTATCAAATTATTCACTCATTGTGAGTAATTCCTCAGAAATTACTACTTGAAGAGTTAAAGGTAGAGTTAAAGGTTGCTTCTACTCTTGCTTTTTATTGGTACATTCTAGATATACAATACAGTTACCTTCAACATTGCAATCTTGTATCTTTACGTGACAGATCTTGGTTCTTATTTTTTCCCCTTTCCCCAGCCTCCCTTCCTCCCTCCACTCTCCTATTTACAAAGACTCGGTTTTCATTTTTTTTCCTTTACTCTTATTTTCTCTCTTTCCTTTTTACCTTTCCCCTACCCCTAACATTTCCTCAATACCTTTTGGCCCTTTTCTTCCTATTACAAAATACCAGTTATACATTTTGACCATTATTTATACTTTTAGTTTATCACACCAGATATTAGAGACCCAAGAGAAAGGATACATGTTCACTCCAAAATTTCACATTATTTTTACAACCCCATTGTTCTTTACAGCCAAAATGTGGAAATAACCTAAATGTTGACCAAAGGAGGAATGATTAAACAATTCAAATAATACATACATACATATATATATATATATATATATATGTAATAGTCATTAACAAAAATGATGTAATAATCTTCAAAATTCTATGCTAATTAAATGAAGCCAGATGCCAAAGTTTGGGTTGGACATAAAAATTGTATGTGTGCATATACCTATTGTATAATTACTTGCACATGATAAAGTCAGAATAGGCAAAATCCAGAAAGGAAATTAAAAACTATGTGAGGATAGCAGAAGGGGAATATGTGGATGAATTATTTAATGGGTAGGAGATATTTTTGTGTAAAGTTTAAAATAGAGATTACTGATGATTGTAAAATATTGTAAATAAAAAACATTGTGAGCATCTTAGAACTATGCACTTATGCTCTAAATTTTGTTAGATGAATTTCATCTTGATAAAAAATTCAAAATAATAAAAACATCTTTTGTGAATTTCATATGCATATTCCAAACTAATAAAATTGTACACTGTATTTTTCAGTTTCTTGTACATGTCATATTTCAATGAAGTTGCTATAAATAAAAACTGAAAAGAACATTAAACAATGAAAATTGCAGTTGTATTACTGTAACAGTTCTCAGATATATAAATAAGACATTTTAAAACAGGCTATCAAAGTGCACACATCAATATATTAAAATATATGCAACTCATAACCAAATGTTTTTTAAAGAATGAAAATCTGGCTTAAGTTTAAAGCTTCAGTGCATATCATTAAGTTAGCAGATATATGGCAAAATATAATATTCATTCTAACAGATTTTCAAAATTATATTTGACATAGTTCAGCATCAATTCGTGAATGAAAACTTAACAAACTAATAATATAAATGTTATAAAATGATAAAAGGCATATACTAAAACTTTAAAGCTGTAATCATCATCAGCAATGGAATGTCAATGTCTCTTAGATAAAAAACACTTAAAAAGGATGTGCACTTTTGGTTCTCACTTTTTTACTATAAATTCCAACCTACATAATAAGACATAAATGTAAAGATTGAAAGCATTAAGAAAAATTTATTTTCAGATTATGTATTTAGTGCATCCTAAAATATCTGAAATTTATAGCATACAGAGTTGATATACAAAAATCAAACTTCTCTAGTATTGATCTTTACTAGTTGTGAAGCAACTTGAAAAATAATATGAAAACCATACTAGTTTCAGTACAGTATAATATAAAATATTTAGGGCAATTTTAATAAAATATAGACAAGACCACATAGGATATGTGTGGATTAGAATAGTAATCCAAAAATACCAGTTATTTCCAAACTTTATCTTTAAAGTCAATGACTATGTATCATTAGGTATCAAGAATATTCAAGTCAAATGTATGATACAGTACCACAACCCACTTATCAGTTACATCTTTGATTAAAACTCATTCAGCAGCAGGGCTGGGGGGATTTAGCTCAGTGGCTCCAGCATCTGCCTCACAAGCAGAAGGGCCTGAATTTGATCCCTGGTACCCCCCAAAACCCAAAAAACAAAAATGCTAGATATTTTAAAAAATTAAAACAAATAATTACCCTCTCACTCATGGATTCTATTGAAGATTTTATTCAGACAAATAACACACATATGTATACAAAATTTCTTGTACATGTTCATTTATAGTAGCTTTTCAAAATAACTACCATTATTTGGTAATAGACAAAATAATAAGTATACTGGGTGAGATATGAATAATGATATACTATTGGACAGAAAGAGAAGACTAACTTGTACAAAAGACATTACGGAAGAATCTGAAAAATTCTATCATTTTGGAAAGACAACCCCCCTCCAAAAAAAAGAAACGAACAAAAACGTGTTCACACTGTTTAACTTCATGAAATTCTACGTCAAACCAAACTCATTTGTGGTAAAAGTAATCAGGCTGTTGCATGGCTTCTATAAAATTTAGATGTTTTAGGACATTTACAAAGTTGATTCAGACAGTTTCTGATTTCTTTCTTTCTAATATTTCTGTGAAGGTTCAAGATTTCAGTGTTTCTTACATTGCCAGTTTAATCAAATTATTCTATGGAATTTTTTAAAACAAAACTAAACTAAAATGACAACAACAAAAATATAAGGGGGAGGCATAAGAAAAGAAAAGAAGAAAGATAAAAAACAAACAAACAGATACTTAGGAATGAAAAACAAAGTCACTTTTCAGTTTTTCCCATTATTTTAGTAAAATTAGAGAATCTCAAATTTCTCCAAGTAACAAATAAATATGTTTTAAGCATATCTAATACCTCAGCCCTTATTTTTTATGTGAGAATCATTGAGACTAAGATCCTTGGTAATCCTGTTGGAATTTAGAGAAAACAAATACAATAGCCTTGATCTCTCCACACATTGTATTTTAACCAATGGGCCTATTTAGAATATATTAACAGGAAGTCATACACTCACTCAATTTTGCCCATTAATCAATTTATCAAGAACTAAATATATTATGAAAGAAGTCTGTTATGATATTGAAAAATAAATTTCTCCTAAAAATTTGCCAACACTTTTACATTTGAGCAAGAAAGAATTTAAAAAGCAGAAGCTGAAATGAAAATTAACTTTTCTGCAACATAGACACAAGTAAGACCCCAGAAGATATAAAATAAGGATCCAGTGAAATTGAACAGTTTCTCACTTAAACATCAATCTAGATTCTGACCTGCGTGTTCTTTTCCGCTTTTATTTTTTATTTTTGTTTTTGGCCAGAATTTCATAACCCACTCCCAGGTGTCTTCTACTCCCTGCACTGCATTTGAATCCTGGATTAGATTTTGTATTTATGATAGACATTGAGTTGAAGGGGGTCAATCAGAATTCTGTTTTGTAGAAGAATTATGAGTTGGTGTCAACATTAAGTTATCCACCTCTGACACTTGAGGCCATTGCTCTTTCATCACACCTGAGAAAAGGGGCTGAAAACTGCATTTCACCAAGATTTACACATGAACTCATACCAATGATCAGATTAATAGTCAATGAAAAAAAGGCCTCTAAAAGCTGGCATTAAGTCCGTATGTGATAAATGATAAATGGATTTGTGTCTAGCCTTTATTTGCTTCCCATTGGAAAAAGACAATGAAATTCTGATTCTCTCTTAGCTTCTGGATTTTGTCTCTCCAAGCTACTTCACAGGATGCCTTTTGGTTAATTGAATTTGCCACTAAATAGATCAAACCTTGTTTGGGCTCTGTGATGGATTAACTAATAGTCAAGTTGTAATGGCCAGCTGAACTAAATCAGGGTGGTTGGGCATGGAAGACCCACTTGAGGATGTCACCAATGGTATAAAAAGAGAACGGCAGGGGAAGATGAGGGCTGTTGATGTTCTAGAGGAATTTGCTGTGGCTAGTTTTTCTGATTTGAACTTGGCTGTGCTTATCAGAGAAGTCTGAGGCCTTGCTGTCATTGGGAATAGCTGCTGTTCTCATCTGAGAAGCTCTGATCATCATCGTGAGCTGCACTTTCTGGCTCCAATGTAGATCCCTTAGCCTAGTGGCACAAATTATTTACCCCACTGGAATAGGTTTTCTGGCTTCTACCACTGGCCTTTGAGCCTCCTGGATACAGATCCTCAATGTGAACTTGCATGAGACAAGGCCCTGGGCTCTGGACCACTGGCTGGACTTGAGGAGGACATTGCCTCAGACTCTAAACCTTAAGATGGAGTCATACAGGAGATTGGTGTGGGTTCCAGGCCATTGGAAGGAACCTTTGAGTCTCTAGTATGCAATTGAACTCAATTGAACTGCTCTGCATTTGACTTTTTGGATGATCATAATAAAATAATCCCATAAATTATATGTCCTGTATTAAATTTATTCCCTTGCAAAACCATGACTACAACAGGTTTCCATGAATTCTTAGCCAATGTCACTTAAAAGTGCTATGAGTAATTGATAAAGTTAGACAGATCCTCCTAATCGGGTCCTTTCATACCGACTCTTCTACTCCATGACAGGACATGTGTACCACCTTAGAAAATATCAGTGGCAAGGGGCTGGGGATTTAGCTCAGCAGTTTGGTGGCCTGCCTCGCAAGCAGAAGGACCTAAGTTCGAGCCCTGGTACCAAAAAAAAAAAAA
>NW_022900941.1:6153666-6154212 GCF_012274545.1 Fukomys damarensis | reverse complement strand
ATATATATATTTAGGACATTAAGAAATACTGTCCGTTTAATCACATTGTATGATAGTTGCATTGTAGTTCTTTTACAAAACACAGTACTCATATGTATTATGTGATCAAATGGATGGATGTTGATTACCTAAGACTTCAGGGTTGGAAGGTAATGTGGACTCTAACAAAGAGTTTAAGTCTTGCCCAAGTGCTACTGTAAGTGAAGAGCTCACAAGCAAGGGAATGACATTGTGAAAAGGCACAATGCTTACAGAATCTTCAGAGATCAATGACAGATAAGGGGGAAAAGATAATGGCAAAGATATGTAGAAACGAATCTCTGTTATTTTTTCGTTTTGAGACATTACTTAAACAAATTACATGTGAACTAGCACTTGAAACGAAAAGTGCTTCAGCCTGGCATGGTGGTGCACGCCTGTATCCCAGCACTCAGGAAGGAAGCTGAGGCAGGAGGATCGCTGTGAGTTCGAGACCAGCCTGGGCTACATAGTGAGTTCCAGGTCAGTCTCAACTACATAGTGAGACCCTGTCAAAAAAAAAAAAAA
>NW_022900941.1:6145499-6153433 GCF_012274545.1 Fukomys damarensis | reverse complement strand
AAAAAAAAAAAAAAAAAAGAAAGAAAGAAAGAAAAAAAAAAGAAAAGAAAAAGTGCTTCAAATTGCTGTAAATCTGATTTAGATAAATGAATCCATCAATAGGTAGGGAAGGTGTATATGCCTTTATTTTCTTATTGCATTTTTATTACTTCAAAATACTATTGCAAGTAGGCTATTTTCAGCACCTAATTTTTCAACAGCCTGAAAATACTATAGATTTTTTTAGATTAATTGTTGACTTTTCTTAACATTAAATTTTAAATCTGAGGGTACACAAATTTGAAAATGAATTCATAAAACAAAATTATACTGAGCTTTTTGCTTCAAGAAAAGAACATCATACAGTAATGAGTAGTAAACATACTACTTGCTTAACAAAGGGACATCCTGTGTTATTCATTACAGTGTTTGGTATGATAAGCAAAAGTTATTCGGGATCTCTTTTGACATTCTATGGACAAGGAATCTTCAGGGAATAGATTGTACTACACCAGAGTAAAGAATTTTCTATGCCTAGCTTCTTTCAGATTCTAAAGTTTCCTTTAGAGCTACATGGACTCTATGGCATTTTGTCTCAGAAAATAAAATATGGCCAGTAGCAAAATAATACCTAGTAAAAAACACATGCATGAATTTATAGGTTGAATTTGAAGAAGTTAGGGCCTCAAGGAGAAAGTGCTCCTCCATTGGAATGAAATCCGCATTATGTGCACAGAATATTCCTGGATTCTTCTCACATCTCCGTGGAAGTAAATGAAAATGGGAAACAGCCAAATCCATGAGGGTCACACACACACACACACACACACACACACACACACACACACCATCCAAATTAGGATAACTAGGAACTATATCTATTTTGCCTATGATACAATTTGGTATACAGAAAATCCTATAAGTTCATTAAAATATATTCAAATAATAATTCGAGGAGGCTTAGAATATAGCTAAGTTGTAGTAAACTTGTGGTGTATACACAAGGCCTTGGGTTCAATTCCCAGTATTACAAAATAAATACTTTTTTATTTAAGAAACAAATATGGGTAACAGGATACAAGAAAATTTGTAAAAGTCAATTTAATTCCCATAATATAATTTGTATTCCATAAATTCTCAAATAATTAGAAAATTAAATAAAAATGAAATTAAAATCTATTTACCATGTCATCAAAAAATAAATAAATAAAAGACAACATTTAATTTAAAAGTAAAAAACCTACACTCTTGAAGCTACAAAACTGCATTGTTATTTTTCCTGGCTACTGCCTTTTTTCTCTGCTTTCTGGAAGCCATAGATAGAGCAGTTTTTCTCCTCCATCCCTTCCCATCATGCTGTTTCTGCCTTAGAGTGTGATACCCATTGACTGAATCACTGAAGACCAAGAGCCAAATTAAATCTCTCCTTTTTCAAGTTTTGGTTATGAAAATGAAGATTTTTCAAAGAACTAAAATTAGAACTTACATATGACCCATGTATCCCCCTTCTAAATATCTTCCCCAAAGAGCTTAAGACATCACACTGCACTTTTACATGCATACTGATATTTCTAGAAGCAGAATCTATAGCAGCTAAATCCTGAAAGCAGCATGTATATGAATCAGCTGATGACTAGATAAAGAAAATTGTCATTTATATATAGTAGAACACTACTTGGCTATAAAGCAGAACGCTTTGAGACATTTGTAGGAAAATATAGAGTTGACTGAAATAAACCAGGGACACACAAAGTTAGATGAGGTATGGTATCTCTCATTTGAGTGAGGTAAAGTACGAAAGAAGATTAATAAAAGGTGGATACAGGAGTCAGGGAGGTAGATCTTGTGCAGATTGGTAAACGTCCAAGAGACCAAGGGCGGAAAGTGGGGAGGGGATAAGTAGAATTAAGATGTGTCACTTACGGGAAGCTGATAATCTCAACAAGTGCACACAATGCACCATAGACATGAGCTGAGATTGCAAACATTAACAAGAATGAAAATGGGAAGAGGGTAATTAGATGAGGAGGGAGAGAGGGAGAGGGAAGGGAAAGAGGACACAAAAGAAAACAAGTTGTATTATATTATATTTATTCACTCCCCCAAGATAATTGCAAAGTATATGTACTGCAAACATGCACTAATATATTTAGTATTAGAAATACTAAATGGGTTTTATATATTTTGTGGGTTTCATATATTTTGCTCCAGTAAAGGAAATGTTGACTTAGATACCATCCAGGTATTAATTCTTAGGCAAAACAGCAAACATTTCTTCAGTGAAATGTCTGTTCATGATCTTTTCCCATATTATAATTGGATTGTTGGATTTTTAAATTTATTTTTAATATTGAGTTTGAGTTTTGACAGTTTTACAGGTAGAACACATTTTTTCTATTACAGATAGAAAATCTATGTAGAATACAAAGGAATTAAAATACGTGTTTCAATCCGTGACCCATATTTCGACCCTCTTCCACGTGCCTTAGACAACAAAAGCATTTTAAAAGTTTATATTTAATGATTGTTTATTTTCTATCATTTCATTTATGAATGGTATTTTCATGTCAAGTTCTCCATAGGCTAAGGATTTAGCTCAGTGGTTCTGCCACTTGCCTAGCAGGCACAAGGACACAAACAAATTCAATCCCTGTACCAAATAGCAAAAGAAAGAACTCTTTCCATAGCATTCATCTTTAAAAGTGTTCTATTTTTATTAAAACAGTCTTGCTTTTTTTACTTTGATATAGTTCAAAATCTATATTTTAATTTATTTTTTATGAAATGTAAAGTATATGCTGAAGTTCATAGCTATGTAAATCTACTTGCAATTAGTAAAAGTAATAAATTTTATTTTAGTCAATTCTCCACCTTCCCTAGTGCCCCCTCAAAAGCATTTCTTTCTATTTTTTCCTCCTATTTTTACTTTTATTTTTGTCCCTTCATTCCTTTCTTCCTCTCTCCTCCTGTGTACCTCTTCCCTTTTGAACATTTTCCTTCCATTCTTATTTCCAAATATCTTTTCTGCATTTTTAGCTTTTCTTTCCACTTTCAGTTTCTCACACCAGAGAAACAATGTGGTATTTAAACTTGTGTGTCTAATTTATTTCACTTAAGAGTATGGTCTCAAGGTCCAGCTTCTTAGTTACAAATGTTTGAAGCTCATCTTTATTTATGGCAGAGTAGTACTCTGTTGTATATAAAAAAAACACATCCTCTTTATCCACTCATTGACTGATTGGCATTTGGGCTGTTTCCAATATTTAGCAATTGTAATTTGTGCTGTCATAAGTATGGATGTGCAATATTTTTGTGGTATGATGATTATAATTATTTTATTTTATTTTTTTCATACCAGGGATTGAACTCGGGTCCTTGTACTTGCAAGGCAGGCCACCAAACCACTGAGGTAAATCCTCAGCACCATTATAATTCTTTTAGAATGATATCAAGAAAAGAAATAACTGGATCAAATGGAACCTCTAGTTTTAGGTTTTTTGAGAAATTTCCACATTAATTTCCATAGTGGATGTACCAGTCTATACTCCCACCAAGAGTAGAGGTTTACTTTTTCCTTGTGGCCCCTCCAGCATTTGCTATTGGTTGATTTCTTGATAGCAGCCATTCTTTCTGGGGTGAGGTGGAATCTCAGTGCTGTTTTCATTTACATTTCATGAATGACTCATGATACTGAAATTTTTTTTCATACTTTTTTTGCTTCTGTTTTAATTCTTCATTTGAGAAGTGGCTTTTCATTTCAGATGCCCAATTTTGGTTTGGTGTTTAAATCTGGAGGATCTGATATCTGCTAATACCTTACATATTCTATGTTATACTCTTTTATCTGAATAGCTGGTAGAAATTATTTCCCATGCTTCAGATTTTCTGCTAACTCCTTTGGTGGTTCCTTTTGCTGTGCAAAAGTTTTAATAACAGTAGGTCCCAATTCCGAATCCTTGTAGCATTTCGCATGCAATCTGGTTTTTGTTCATAAAGTCTTTGCCAATGCCTACATCCAGCTAGGCCATTGAATTTGGTTATTAAATCAATAAGTCCTTTGATGGAGTTATTGGGTTCTTTTTCATGTCATCCTCAAATAATGATAATTTAACTTCTTTCTTTCCTATCCTTATCCTTTTATTTCTTTCTCTCACCTAATTACTCTGGCTAGTATTTCAAGAGTGTATTGAACAAGAGTGGTGAAAGTGGACATCCTTATCTTGCTCCTGATTTTAGAGAGAAAGCTTTCAATTTTTTTTTCCATTTAGTATATTGTTGGCTGTTGGTCTGTTGTAGATGGCTTTTATCAGATTGAGACAAAGACCAGCTATACCAATTTTCTGCACTGTTTTGTCATAAATGGCTGTTGGACCTTGTCAAACACATTTTCTGCCTCCATTGAGAGTACCATATAACTTTTGTCCTTGGCTTGGTTAACATAGTATATTATATTTACTGATTTTTATGTGTTAAACCATCCTTTCATCCTTGACATGAATCCAACTTGGTCAGGGTGTATAACTTTCTTGATAATTTGCTGCATTCTGTTTCCAGTATCTTATTGAGGATTTTTGCACCTATGTTCATGAGGTTGATTAGCAAGTAATTCTCCTTTGTGTTTGGATCTTTCTCTGGCTTTGTAATAAGGGTAATGCTTCATCCAGGAAAGAATTTGGGAGAATTGCTGTCCTTTGAATTTCATTAAAGATTTTAAGAAGTAGTGGCACTAGGTCTTCTTTAAATTTCTTGTAGAAATCAGCAGTGAATTTCTCAGGGCCAGAGCTTTTCTTTGGTGGTAGGTTTTTAATTACATATTGAATTTCTTTGGCTGACATTGGCTTATTTAAAATTTCTATATCTTCTTAATTCAATTTGGAATTCATATGTGTCTAAGAATCTGTCCATCTCTTCTGTATTTTCCATCTTATTAGAGTACAGTTTCTTGAAGTAGTTTTGATGAGAATCTGGATTTCTCCAGGGCCTGCTGTGATTTCACCCTTTTCATTCCTACTTGCATGGATTTGAGTCTTTTCTTTCCTTTGATAAGGTTGGCTAAGGGTTTGTTAATTTTATTTAATCTTTGAAAGAACCAAATCTTCAAATAATGATTCTTTGTACTTTTTAAGTCTCCACTGCATTAATTTCTGCTCTAATTTTTATTTCCTTCTTTGTGCTAGCTTTTGTCTTGACTTCTTTTTACAGAAGTTTGAGGTTTAGCCTTAAGTTGTTTATGTGAGCCTGTTCTGTTTTCCTGATGAGTAGTCACAGCTATAAATTTCCCTCATCTGGGTGTTTCATTGCATCCTGTAAGATCCACTTTGTTGTATTGTCATTATCCTTTAATTGTAGAAACTGTATGATTTTTTTCTTTAATTTACTATGTGACCCATTGGCTGTTCAGGAGGGTGTTATTTAATTTCCATGTGTTTATAATGGCCTTCTAGTTCTTTGCCAAGGACACCCAATTTCATTGCACTATGGTCTAATAATGCATGGTGTAATTTCAATTCCTTTCCATTTACTTAAGTGTGTTCCTTGTGTCAGTATGTGGTCTATTTTGGAGAATATCCCAAGTGCAGTTGAGAAGAATGTGTATTCTAATGTTGTAGGGTGGAAGACTGTAGCTATTTATTAGTCCATTTGTTCAAAAGTTCAGTTCAATTCTAATATTTCATTGTTGATTTTTTGTGTAGATGACCTGTCTATTTGTGACAATGGGGTATTGGATTCCCACATTGGTTTCAAGTCTGTTATTTGTTTCATATAGTTGGGTGTTCTGCTATTTGGTGATATACATTTATAATTATTATCTCCTTCTCTTGGATATATTTCTTTATAAGGATACAGTGACTTTCTTTGTCTTTCTTAATCAGTCTTGGTTTGAGATCCGTTTGGTCTACAAATAGAATAGCCATCACTGCTTTTTTCCTGGTTCCTGTCACGTGAAATATTGTTTTCCATCATTTGTCTCTCAGTCTTTGAATTTGTTTTTGAATGAAATGTTTCTTGCTTGCAGCATATTATTGGATCTTGCTTCTTGATCCATTCTGCCAGTCTGCTTCTTTTGATTGGTGAATTGAGACCATTAATATTAATGGTTATAACTGATACGTATTGTTTTATCTCTGTCATGTTATTTTTTCTATTGTTGGCTTCTTCCTTTCCTTTTCTGGCAATTTCTTGCCTTGCTTGATGAATTCATACTGTTGGGTTTCATGGATTTGTACTCACAGTTGTCTCTTTCTAGAATAACCTTCAGAATACTCGTGGAGTGCTGGTTTGGTGTTCATGAATTTCGTCAGGTGTTTTTTTTTTCATGGAAATATCTTCTTTCTCTAGCAGTTTCATAATATATGAAACATAGTTTTGCAGGTTCCATCATTCTAGGTTGGAGGTTGTTTTCCTTTAGGATTTCATGTACTTCACCCCAAGCTTTTCTTGACTTGAGAGTTTGTATTGAAAAATCTGCTGGGAATGGATTAAGAACAAAATTCAATAATATGCTATATACAAGAAACACACCTAATTCAAAAAGAAACTCATAGACTAAAATAAAAGGACAGAAAACAGTTCTTCATGTGACAGGAGCTCTGAAAAAAGCAGGGGTAGCTATCTTATTTGTAGACAAAGTATTACAATACAAAACTAATTTAGAGAGATAAAGAAGATCATTACATCCTTGTAAAGGGAACAGAGATGACAATCATAAATATATATGCACCAAATTCTAATGAGCCCAGCTATAAAAAATATTAAGGGACATGAAAAACCAAATAAGTGCTAATACAATTGTGGTGGAGGACCTAAGTACATTCCTTTGACAAATAGATCATTTCTACAAAAAAATCAACAATAAAATAAATACTAGAACTGAACCAAGACTTTGAATGAATGGACTTAATAGACGTCTGCACAGTGTACTACCACACAAATTCAGAACATACATTCGTTTCAGCTGTACATGGGTCATTCTCTAAAATAAACCACATGCTAGCTCATAGAACATGTTTAAGTAAATGTAAAGGAATTGAAATTATTCCGTGTATATTATCAGAATATAGTGTAATTAAACTGGACATCAATAGCATAAGGAACTGCAAGAACATCCTACAAAAACATGGAAATTGAATAACATTCTCATGAGCAACCAATGGGTCACAGAGGAAATCAAAGAAGAATTTAGAGTTTTCACAAATAAAGGATAATATCAATACAATCTACTGGAATCTATGGGACACAATGAAAGCAGTTCTATAAGGGAAATTTATAGTAGGGAATGCCCACTCTAGTAAAACAGAGTGAGGTCAAATAAACAAGCTATTGATGAATCTTAAGTTTCTAGAGAAAGAAGGCCAAGAGAAACTCAAAGATCATACAAGGGAGGAAATTATAAAGATAAGAGCAGAAATCAATGAAATGGAGACTAAGAGAATAATACAAAAATCAATAAATCTAATAGTTGTTTTTTGAAAGAATAAATAAAATTGATAAACCCTAAGGCAACCTTATCAAAAAAGAAAAGGCTTAGATCCATACAATTAGGAATGAAAAAAGTGAAGTTAAAATAGATCAGGCAGAAATCCAGTGGATCATCAATACGTACTTTGAGAACCTGTACTGTAATAAAATGGAAAACATGGAGGACATGGTCAGATTTGTAGATACTTATAAATTATCAAAGTCTAATGAAAATGAAAAAAAATTCTAAACACCCCAATTACAATCAGTGAAATTGAAAATGTAAATAAAAATTTACCAAGGAAGAAAATCCCAGATCCTGATGGCTTCAGTGCTGAATTGTACACAACATTTAGAGAACAACTATTGCCACTACTCTTTAAAATTTTCAAAGACATTGAAAGGGAAGCAATACTTCCAAATTCATTCCTGGAAGAAAGTGTTACTTTGATTCCAAAACCAGGGAAAGTCCCAACCAAAAAAAAAAAAAAAAAAAA